>NW_011948417.1:7936043-7945544 GCF_000503995.2 Ceratosolen solmsi marchali
GGAAGGAAACATTGGATTTAATAAAATATACGAGCATTAAATATGGATATGAATTTTTATAACAAAATTGTCTATTTTAGATTGATAATTAATATTATTTATCAAATAAATGCATTTGTTTTATTTATTTTTTTACATTATTAATTACTAGTTTATAATACAAATGGAACAATTATAAAACAATAGTAAAATTAAAGCATTGCATGTAGTCAAGTATCGTTTGGAATAAAAAACATTAATCATAAAAACGAAAATAAAATAATCTAGTCTATAAGAAACGCCTAATTGAATGAAAATAATAAATAGATAACAAAAATATATATAAGCATGGAAACTCGAGGGTCTAGAACAGAGAAAAAGAAACTGGTTGCAACGATTTCCTTAATTCACAATTCATAAATTGAAACGATGCTTATTTCGATTTAGAGTTTATTAATAGAAATTATTAAATACTTTTATTACACAATAAACAATAGCAAACAATAACGAATAGTATTATATAAATAATTTATATATAGCATTTTAATTGCGCCCTTTTCATTCTCTCTTTAAATTAAACTTTGTTATACGCGTCAGTTGGCACATGAAATAAATTAGATATCGGCTCTATTTATTTTTAGTTTTCAAATTGAATTGGACAATTATAAAATAATTTTTATAACTCTGTTTTTATTATTACCTATTTCGCTTTGTAATTAACATATATAGCTATAAATTCCTAATCATATTATGATAAAATTAATATAATTTGTACTAATAGCGATTTCATTATATTTTAGTAAAAAGTATTTGTAATAATAAATAATAATAATTATCTTTATTTTAATATGTGCAATATATTCTCGTAGCTTATTCATAAATAGTTTGATATAATTTTTCTCAATACTAACAATTTATAAATTGTTTAATTAATTAAATGCTTGTTTTTATATTTTCTTTCATTGTATTGTTATAGTAAATAAAATTATTATATTTATTTTCATTTTATATGAATAATCGATTTATAATCTGAAATCCTCATCAATGAATTTCTATGAAATTAATCGTAGTTACCATACATCAACTTTCATTTCGAATTTATTAAATTTTTATTTAATCGCTTTTAAGCTCTGTATTCTTTTTAAATATTCACTTCTCATCATTATTTTTAATTATACAAGCTATTACTTACATATAAGCCAAACATATCATCAAAATTCAAATAATCAAATCTATTATTAGAATGTAAAAATTATATTGGCAAAAATATATGCAAATATTTCTCACATATTTATTAATTTATTATGTTTTATAGCAATAGAAAGCTTAAAATAATTGTAAACACAAATTCAAGACTTTTTAAACTTTCCACGTTTTAAACTTACTAAGAACATATTAAATTGTCGAATACTTCTTCATTTTTCTATAAATTCGACCTATATATCGAAACAAAAAAAATATGATTATTATTTCATACTTTACTTTTTTCGACAGATATTTTATCGACATATCTTTTAAAAACTTGCATTATGTTCAACTCTTTTTAATACATTTATAAATAAACCGTATAAAGCTTGTAAAAATATTTATGAATCTATCATTTATGCAAAAACTTTTAAAGTATACTTGTCATTTTCTATTTTTATCTCGTAGCATGAAAAAAATAAATAAAAAAAAGTAGCAATATTATATATTGTAGATGGAATTTTTAATAAAAATTATAAAGATATATGATTAAATTGGTACGAAAATATAACTATTTAAATTGTATTTTCAAACTGTAATTAGTAGATGTCGACAGATACATTCAATCTATATATATTTTTTTTTTTTTTTTTTTTTTTTTTTTTTTTTTTAAGAAAACTTGAATTGAATATTATTATATTATATTATTATAAAATTTAAGATTTTAAAAATTGAATAAAATTGATTTTAAATAAGTAGGGTTATTGTAAAATTCCAAACAATATATATATATATATATTTATCGATACTATATTTTAATTTGTTAAAAATGTATACTTCATGATATTATTCAATAATTTTAAATATTGCAACATATTTTGGTTATGTTCAAAAGCGTAAAAATGTATTGATTATTATTTGTGGTTATTCGTTCAAGAATAATATTACAATGAAATATAAAAACTATCTTTAAAATTCATTAAAAATATTTCATTATCTTGCTATATTAATAAAAAATATATATATTTTTCACACATTTTTTTTATTCTTTATTTATTATTCTATTATTTTATTAATATAAATGAAGTTTAAAAGATCTAGAAATTCCTTTTATATTTGCATTGAATAAATTTTTGTCAATTTTAAAATTAAACTGCGAACATTTATAGTAATAATAAGATTAAAAATGCTTAAAATATAAAACTAAAAAATATAGAATTATAAATTTTTAAGAAAATATTTAACAAATTTTTTACAAATTAACATAATGTATTCAATATACTTAGAAATGACAGTAGAAATGATACTTCTTTTAGACTCATAGATTTTATTTAATTATATATGTATATATATATATTTGAATTTTCAATCATAGAACATTTCGAAATTTATTTTATTTTATTTTTATAATATTTCGTTTTTAATTCGTACATCATAATTGAATTTATTAATGTGTTTGATAACCGAGTGAACACAAATTGTATATCTAACGATTTTATGTAACGCAATTATAAATAAATATATTTCTTTATTTAGGTAATCATCAATATAGTATATATTTCAATAAATATAGAAAATAATTCATTTTAATATATATAAGTAAGATTTTTTATACATATTAAATTTTGAAGATTGATGGATCACATGACATAATTAAAAACCTTTTTATACATGTTGTGTCAAATTCTTTTTATGCCTACGAAAACTTTATTTTCAATTATGTGTCTTAATGACATTTGCTTCGTCTTTAAGATATTTATTAATATTAAAAAATAGAACTATTCAATTGTATATTATTAAAATAATTTCTATTTTAAATAACATAAATCAATAATTTTATAATCAATTTCATGTATCATTTCAATTATTATATATTGAATTTAAAAAAAAAGTTTTTGTGATCTTTTTTTTTTGAAATTGATATTCTTATTGCCGACAAAATCTTTAAAAGATCAAAAATAAAAAGAATAGATTTAATCATTATGAAATATTATTCATCCAAAAGGTTGTTTTTTTTTTACACTCGCCCGTATTGCTTAAAAATTATTTAAACGTTATTTTATTAAATATTTTCATTTATTTATAATTTCATTTATTGTGTATAAATGTATGTTCGTAGTGAAATTTAATTATATATATATAGTAAATACAGACGTAGAAGAAGGCAAGAATAATTGCATATTAAAGATTACTATTTTCATTTTTATTTCATGAGTTATTTTTACTTCTACTATGATTCATTAATTTTTTTTTTTACATTTTTTATTTGTTATACGCAAAAATAATATTAAAATACAAAATTTCTACAAAAAAAACCTCTCAGTTTAAAAGTTAAAAATTAAATAAAAATGATAAAGTTATGCAAATTAGCGACTATAAAAATATTATTTCAAAAAATATTTTATTTTATAAAAATTTAATACTCAAAGCTCTTTCCGAGTTTCTATTATCTGTCGATATTTATTTTATATATTGTCCAATTTTTGCCAGATAATCTTAACATTTGTTTTAGAATTCAAAAATAAGAAATATATATGAAAATTTCTGAAAAAAATGTATTTTAAATTTTTTTTTACTGTGTAAATTATATCGTTTTACTTTTAATTGCTTCTAAACTAGAATTTTTACGAATTTTGATAAAAGCACGACGATATTATATTTAGAAAAAGCTTGATTTCGATAAATACAATGAAAAATATATTTTTTACGATTACATTTCCTTAACCGACAAACATTTATTGGCTTTCATGATTTTAATCTATTAAATTGAAACTTTTTACATGTCTTTTCAAGATTTTTTCCTCCTACCTACTAGCATTGTTGTTTTGTAAATACTATTTTATTTGTTGATACTTACGTAATGTATAAGAGTTAAGAGAAATAATGTTCCTTTACAAGGTATTAAACATTGGAAAATCACTTGTCAGTAAAGTGGAAAGATAAAAATATAATTTATGAATTAAAAGTTTTAAAAGAAATCATTTGAAAGACGAATTTTTCCAAGAGGTTGAAATTAAATATCATGTACAAATTTTTTCATGTTTTTACAAGTTATATATATATATATATATATATATATATATTTTTTTTAATATTATAATAATAATAATAATAATAATAATAATAATAATAATCAGTTGAATATTCGAAACATTAATATCAATTGTTTTCAAATAAAATTTCCTTGATTTTCTATAAATTTTTTCTGAAAATCATGATAATTATTCTAAGAAATATAATTTTTAATATTTAATTTGTTTACATATAATTTCTTCAATTTATTAATTTTTTTAATTTATATAATTTATACAATTCATTTATTTATTTAATTGTTTGGTTTTTTAATTTCAATTATATTTATCATATTTACTATATTTATCGTTGTATTTTAATATATCGAGTAAAATTCTTTTGAAAAATTTTAAAAAGTAATAAGATGGCAGCCATTGATTATTACTTACAGTTAAAGTTGTAAATATAGTGAAAATGTTGGTACGTAAAAAAAAAAATCTTAACAGTTTATAGTCACATAAATCTACGTTCGATTAGTGCTTAAATATAGGTTGGCGACTTACTGGACAAAGGAACTTTTGTCAAATCTAACTACACACTCTATTGTTACTTCAAGTTTTTAAAAATATGCCACTTAAAAATATGACTCGAAATTTGATTATTATTAAACATTAGATTCATTTTTTTTTAAATATTGATTGTTATTGGCTTGTTTTTCACTACCAGAAAATTGCGCAAAACAGCACTTTTTATCTTTCAATTAACTGTTAATACCGTTGTATACTTTTATAAATAATTACATTTTAACTCCATCAGAATCATTACTATATAGAGCTGTGTATTATACATTTATCGACATGCAATTAAATTTGTCATAAATTGAAATAAATAAGCTTTTTCAAATAATTGAAAGCTAGTATTAGAAATAAAAATAATCGAATACTATTTGCATGTTATGTATTTTATTAATATTTGATAAGAATAATAATGATTAAATATGTTAATTTTAAATGATTGCAGTTGCATTTTTATTTTATTTTTTAATTTAAAAGTTGAACGTTGAAGAAAATTGCTCGAAATTTGTCGATATTCAAATTATGTTTTAAATATTTAATAGTTATAATATGCTGAATATTACAATATTATTTATTAACATAGTAGAATTAGTTGATTTTCAACAAAACATATGTATTTCCGTCTTTGATCTTGAAGTATAGGAAAGTAGGCTATTTGCATTATCTTATTGAGGAATTTACGACAATATTAATAGAATTAATAATTCACACAAACTTCTTATAAAATTATATTTTTCTTCATTATATCGTTCGTTAATTATGTTACATGTCTATAATTTATCTAAAATTTCCCTTTGTAATATTTCGAAATGTTTCGCTTGCATTCATTATTGAAATACCTGGACTGACCATGACTCATTTGAGATAATCGAGCAAATTAAAGTTTCTACGAGAAAAAATAAATGTAAATGCACGAATAAAATAATTAATTTGAAATGTGTGGAAGGGAATTATAGTCGACAGAATTATGTTGGTCATCATATTCTTATCATCATCAATTTTATTGTCAAGTGAAATCGAAAACAGCAAAGTTGTACTCCACGTTATTCGACCGGGATTTATCAAACTTACGTTTGGCTTATGCAGTTGTGGCCCGGATCATCTCAAGTCTCTATTGGCAGTAAACTTGAACTGTCTTGTAACAAAGCGCCGTGTGCGCATGCGAATAATAATGATAATGACCTCAGGTGTCCCACACCCCTCCTCCACCCCACCCCTCTTTTATCCCACGATAATAATAGCCTGGTGCAGAAGAGAGTGATGTTAGAATTTTTACCGAATTGAGAGTGAAAGAACAGAAAGAGGAATAACAAAAGAGGAAGAGCCACACAATGGAAGCAAACATGATTAAAAAAAATTTCGACGAGAACAAGAATATGAGAATAAAAAGTGAAAAGCCTACAAAAAAGCCATTCGGATTATATACTTTATACAGTTTATGTATATATCAAAGAGATAGTTAGGTAAATAAAAAGCGAGAGAGTAATTTGGCGGATAATTATTTCTGAATACTTAAATGAATATTCGAATAACTGTTTGTAAATTAAGTTTTGAGTGAATTTTCAGTACTCGATATGTCGTTGAATATCGAATATGCGCAAGAGACGAGACGTAAGGTACATTATTAAACTATAGACGATAATAAATCTTAAAATATTACCCATAGATAATTTGTCATTAATTAATAATTGAAGGGCTCATAAAAGTTGGTGATATTGCGCGACGTAGCTAATGATATTATAATGTTTTAAAATTTTAATTTTTCACGCGTTTTAAAAATAATATGATAATATAAATAGAGAGCCGGATAAATGTCCAGGTGCTAGTTTTATTATTTACTTCTTATGTGCAGTTTTGCGATACGTTGATCATATCTTTACAAAAATGCAAATATTGTAAAAGAAAAGGACATGCAAACAATATAAAAAAAGTTTGCCGACCAAAGTTACCCACATATTCTGTCTCGTCATGCTGAGATTAGTACTAAAAGGTGCATTTATGCATACTAAAGTTTGGACAGGCTCAAATTAAAAAATGAAAGAGAGTTTCATACGAAGTTGAGAGTTTCTGTCAATTTAACGAGTGCTTCTCGTATGTTTAACATTTATGTATTTAGACAAATTAAATAACTTTTTTTTTTTTTTTTTTTTTTTTCTTTTTTCTTTTTTTTCTTCTTCTTTTAATGTTGGATATTTGTTTTGTATCAATGAAATGTTTTCAATGCATCACAGATTTTTATTTGTTTTTTTAAATTAATGTATCATTACAGAGTTATTATATTAATATACATTATTAATATTAATAATATTAATATAATAATATTATTAATACACTATTATATAATTAATACACTATATTAATATTATTAATACATTAGTAATATAAATTACAGAGTAATGATACATTAAATAATTAATAGTTAATAAACGTTTGTGTTGCAAAAGTAAGAATTTTAGAAATGTATGAAAATTTTAAATTAAATATCAGATCGTGCAAACAGCTGCGTAAATTTTTTTTGTTATTACTATCCACTAACAATAACTTATAGTTAGTAAAAAATATTGATGTGTGACAAAAACACCAGTTCTTAAGTAATTTTATAAATAATTTTATTCTGAAAAAATATTTACTTACGATTAATTGACGATAGATGAGTTAATTTGCAATATGTATAGAAATATTGGAGCTATTTTTAAATTTAAATAATCTCCTATTACGCAAATTGAACTTTATTATTTATTTTATTATTAAATAAAATTTTTTTCATTTAAAAAAAATCAATTTTCATATTAATTTCTTAGTTTTATATGATTATTAAAGCTTAGTCTGAGTTAATTAATATGTTGCGATTCTTGATATACAGATGACAATTAATTTATATAAAAGAGCGATTGTAATTTTTATATTGAATAATAAGTAGTTAATTGCGATGTAAAATTTAATTATAATTAATTTATATATACATAATGTTTTATCCAATTAAATTTTTCTTGTTTATAATAAATGTGAAAAATACGATTGTCGAAATATTTTATTTTGGTTTTAAATTAGATGCTATGTACTATTATTATCGTCTAATTAAATTTTTACTTCGTGGTAACTCTATTTTTTTTTATATACTTTATAAATAAATTTATAAATAGATGTAGATTTACTAGTATAAAGCGGATATATATATATATATATATATATATATATATATAGTCGGTATATGTAGATTATAAACTTGAAAATTTTAAGCTTTTGAAAATATACACCACAGTTTAGCAATCGATTAAGTGAAGTTTATGATATTAATTTATCCATTAACCCCCAACGAAAGCATACTCTTCTAGCAACGTTAGATTAATTCTCGAGGCATTCTATAAAAATTTCTCACATCTCACATTCTTCATACACTGTTTCAAAATTGCTTGCAGTTCGATATAATGCTCGTCGAATAAATTCACTTGCGCACACATTAAATTTACTTTGGCTCATGTTTGATGAATAATTCAGGCTTTCAAGCGGTGACGGCAACGACAGTGGCTGATGTAAAAATGAAAAGTCTCAAACTCCGCAGGAATTTCATTTGCCTTGGCTCGCACTTCACGCGCAAGTGCATTCATGTATTATTAAATAATTACTCTCGCAGAAGAAAGTCGCGAGCTCTGCCTACGACAAAGCTCCGACGAAGTTTCGCTAATTTTACGTTGGTAAACTAAATTTGGATAATGTTAGAACGCACCTGTCAGTGCCTCTCAAGAATCACGGAGCGCATACATGAATAACATTAAGGATCTCTGTGAATCGCCGATCGTACGTAATCCAGAGTTTTATGGCACCTCTCCCCCTTTCCTCTCGCTATTCCAATCCAAATCCCCACCCGCCAGCACCCGTAAGAGCTTTACTTTCGTTTTCCGTCTCACTTTCCTTGCGCTGGCTGATTTTCCCTCCCATGTCTCGCATTTTTCCCGCCGACGCTTGAAATGCGCCTGCGCACACACGGCAAAGAATAGAACGGCTGTTCACTGTTATCGGGGATGAGTGGAGTGTTAAAATCGACGACAGCACTCGGATAGAATCTCACCCCAGTCGTGGCGATTGTGACTGTGCGAAATTCGAGCCTCTGACGATTCACTTCTTATCATCGCGTGACAAGCTTTTCGATATTCGCTCCATCCATCATCATAATATCCTTCTCTACCACCTTATTAAAGAAGTATTTCATTACCCTCAAGTAGTTAAAAATATTTTCTTCCATGATATTTGACATTTAAGCCGTTTAATATATGAATTCAAATTCTGACTATTGTGTTGAATACGTTAAAGAGGATGCATATATAATAATTTTTGCCTTCCATTCATCTTATTTACATTTATATGTAACAATTCCATATTCTATCATACTATTTTCTACCGAGTCATTAAATATTGATTCACAATCTATTTGAACTGTTTGTTCTTTTCAATACTTACTTTTAATGCTCCTCCCATTAAACGAATGGAAAACTTTACTTTTTATTATTATATCATTATAATTATTGTTTAATTAATCCTCTTCCCTTATTTGTCTTCCATTTCATCCTTTATTCCATATAATCTAATAATAGTGTCAATAGTTGTATTTATTTTTTAAATCATAAAAATTCAATTTAATATATTAAAAACTTTGATAGATTAAATACCTCCCCCCCCCCCCCCCCCCCCCCCCCCCCCCCCCCCCCCCCCCCCCCCCCCCCCCCCCCCCAAACAAAAAAAACCAAAAACA
>NW_011948417.1:7945572-8007762 GCF_000503995.2 Ceratosolen solmsi marchali
GATTAAATCCCCCCCCCCCCCCATCCCCACTCCCACCCCCGATCCACCCCCACCCACGCCGCAAATGTATATGAAATTACATTAAAACAAGCGAATAATAATAAGAACAGTAAGTTATTTAATACCTGATAAAAATATCAAAATCTCGCGTTTATCCAAGATGTTGAAATTTACTGAAAAGTAATAGCGTAAGTTAAGTAACTTTTTAATATGAATATTATATTTATAAAATTTTTGTTTTATCGATTGCAATCTAATCCTACTACATTTAATGCATTAACATTATACAAATTTGTATTCATACGAAAGTAGAGATAAGCTTGTGAATGATGAAAAATACTTAATTACAACGAAGTGACTATTACTTACGTATGCTCATTTCGATAAGTTTAGTATCCTCGTGAGATTCCAGCAAGAAATATAAAATTACGATATTGAATGTGTAAATTAAAGAGATGTATAAATTTTATCTTTTAGTTGGATAGTTTTATCGATCAAATATTGAAGGATTAATTCTAAATGAATGTAGAAAGAATGCAAATTCATTATCAGTTTTTATAATGAAATAGTGTATTAAAATATCATAAATACTCTTGTAAAAATGTTCTTGAAAAAAAAAAAAAAAAAAAAAACTTATTTAAAACATTTATAAAAGTTTTGCAAATATACGATATAATTTGCAGTATTATTGTATTAATAAAAGCATCCTTTTTAAATAAATTACATTAATTTAGCAGACATTTCTTACCTATCAGCTTTACATAATATTATCCATAACAATCAATTTACAATAAACATTTGTAGCTAAATTGAAAAATTTTCAATGTATTTATAAACATTCGATACGTATGAGCTTTAAAGAAACAAAAACCTATTTTATTATAATCATTTCACGAAATTTATAGAACTTTGCAATTGTATTGTTGAATAATTTATATATACTTTGTGCATAGCGTATATAATGGATTGTATACATTTGCTTCAATCCGTTTTCAAAGTACCAATCCAATATTTATTTACAGTTTTTTTTTTGTTTTTTTTGTTTTTTTGTTTTTGTTTTTAAATAATAGATTATTCTTTTTTAGCATAATCCTTCCTATTTTTAAAGTTCCAATAAGAAATAATCTTGCATGATTTAAAAGTTATTATGTGATAAATCTGCAGAGATTTAGCAATCGAATTACTTATTCATATTAGTTAAGTTAATACTTCTATCGCATACAAAAATTTAACTTTGAAATGTCTTTTTCTTTTCATTTCAACGTAGTATTTTCTCCATAAATTTTTAAATTAATATTTCTTTTTATTTCTTTTTTTTTTTCTTTTTTTATTTTTAACTGTCCCACTTAATTGTTTTATAACATTATATTTCCACCATTAGAAAATATTTTATCTTACTTATTGGTTGATAGTTAATGTGTCGTGGCCTTGATAGAAAAAAACATCTTGATAATTACAGAAAATGTCAAATAATTTTAATAATGTATTAAAATTGTGCAATAAGATGAGAGAGAAATGAAAATCAACCAAAAATGAAAGACAATAAAATTCAACTGCAAAGGATATAAATCACTCAAAAAGTTCGATAATTTGCTCTCGTTTTACCTACTTCATTCTCCTTAACATTGGCACTTCTAAACTTCGGCACTATAGCTGCTTCACATTTTCTACCCTCTCTTCGTTTGTTACCTTTTGTAGTTTCCCCCCCCCCCCACTTCATTCTCAAGGCTTTGTCTTTTTATTTCCGTCCATTCTTGTTCTTCTCTGTTTTTCTGTTTTTCTGTTTCTCCGTTTCTATCCCTCTCGTTGACTTCCCCTATTCTAGCCGCATGCTCCTTCAATCTTCTTTTGGGGCAGCGATATATACGTTTGAAGAGATGCAAGGGGAAGAAAAGAAAGAGGTGAGTTCGTTGTCGTAGTCACTTCGGAATGGTTGCTATAAAATATGAAATCGGATTAAAAGTTGGCGAAGCGTCGATCGAAGCACCAGGGCGAACACCTCGATTGCGCGCGCGTAGTATATAAGTCACTTTTCTTCCTGGAGTAAAATCTTTCTTCTTTTTTTTTTCTTTCACAGTTTCCCCCGGCTCCCTTTTCTCTGCCGCTTTTTCCCAATCTCTTCTCCTTTGAACAGATAAAAGAAACACGCTGCAGTTGAACGAATAGAAATGTTCTTCTCATACTCCCTTTGATATTGTTTGTGGGGTATGTTTTCTTCTAAACGTCGTCTCTACTTTTAAATAAAATATATCACTGAATTAAAAACGTTCAAATGCATTTGTATAAACAACACATAAGGATATAACAAATTTTATTTTTTATGTGAAATGATTATTATTTTATTATAATAATACTTAAATAATTAATCAACGATAATTTATAATTTTTTTTTTTTTAATGTCAATGTGATTGAATTTATAGTTTCATTTACGATGTATAATAAAATTTGCAAATGTATATTATTCATTAAAAACAAAAAAAACAAAAAACAAAACAAAAAAAAAACGTATAGTCGAAATCATAAACGTGTAAATAAGGAAAAAATAGTGTAAGCAGCGTTAATTATATTACAGTAGAAATAAAATTTAAATATAAATAAAATAAAAACAACAACAAAGTAATATTAAAATTTTATTATTAAAGTAATACAGAAACACAAACACGCGCGCGCGCGCGCGTTATTTATGGAATGAATTATAAAATAAACGTTTCGTTGAATTTTTGAATTATATTATTTGAGCGTGCGCGTGTGCGCATACGCGTGTCGTTTGTGAGCTCGCGTGTTTAATATTTTAGCTTAAATACATAGAACATTTTTAATATTTGTTGTTATCGAAATTATTAATACAAAAAACAACGAGGCTCCAAAGTATATTTCTTTTCTTATCGAAATATCATGTATAGAGTTGAAGTCCAAAGCGTATTTCTTTTCTTATCGAAATATCATGTATAGAGTTGAAGTCGTTTAAAGTTTTATAAGAGTATATGTGTTCCGACGAACACTTTACGAGGAGCTTTGTTAAAAAGTTTTAGTGGATAACATCGTGGCATATAAATAGTAATGATAACAATTTCATGTATTATTGCACATCTTCAATGATTAGCATATATAAAAATTGTAAAACCATAATCTATTTTTAAATTAATCTCCCGTGTAAATGTAATCGGACAAGAAGAGGATGTATTCTATGTGTTTTTGTATTTAAAATTATTTTTTATTAATGAATTATTAATATTTCAATACAAGAACGTATAATTAAATGTAAATATAATTTGACTAATAATACAATATTCTCGAATTTTGCAAAATTTTCAAAAATTAAATATTTTACTTTCACCAGAAATATTCTATTATTTTAAAAATAAGGAATCATAATTTATCGTATAAAAGTTTCTATTAGAAGTATTTCTTTTATTTTACTTTATAAAATTTATATATGAAGAATATTCAGAGATTCCCTTATTTCTCAAAATAAAAATTAAAGTTGGAAAATTAAATAAAAAAAGTTAATTAAAACTTTTTATTCGAGGGTAGATGAAAGTACTAGAATATTCAAATAATTATTAATATTTATGTATTATTTTGTATGTATTGATCGCATAATTTAGAGCAGTTGGACAATTTTTATATGAAAAAGAAATATTTAAATTTGTATTCGTCGAGTATTTCTATTTAAAAATATTTTTCAATCTAGTGATTTGGATGAAAATCGCGTTGTAGAACGCTTTTTAGTTTCCAAGACAGAGCAAATGTGCTGGCGCTTGATGCGCGTGTATACGCATGTGTGTAGTAGAGAGTGCGAGAGAAGTAGAATGAATTTGCACGAGAGAGAGAGAGAGAGAGAGAGAGAGAGAGAGAGCGTGGATAAAGGAAGAAGGTTGTGCTGCTTAAGCTGCATTGGGCTGCGTGACTGTGTGACTCTTTCTCTTTTTCCGCATGTATTCGTTCGTCCGTCTCTGTCTGCCTTTGTGTGAGCGTTTACGTGTGAGCGTTTACGCGTGTACGCGCGCCCATGTGTATTTATATGTACACGCTCTTTTGTACGCACCGTGACTGCTCGTATGCGCAGGCGCGCATATATGTTGGTATGTGAACGATAAAAAGAGTAGGAAATACGAAAAATACGAACTAGGGAGAGAAAGAGAAAAGAATGAGGGATAGGTATACATTCTTTGAGTTTAATGAGTAAGAGAGACATGGAAAATCTCGTAAGAAAACTGGTTTAAAGTTGTTTTTTTTTTTTTGTTTTTTTTAACATAGAGTGCAGTATATATGTATAATGTTAGTAAATTAATAAATATTTATTATAAAATAAATTCTACGACTAGGATATTATTTACTAATTATAAATAATGTAAAAATATCACGACTTATTTATTAAAATGATTATAAATTTATCTTATCATAGTTATTTAATACAAAAAAAATATATGGTAATTTAAGCATTAATACATAGGAATTTATAAAATTTCATATTATCAAATAAACAATTTATTTCTAAAGTTATATAACGTATTTTTGTTATCTTATTTTATTTTATAATAAACTGTAATGAAATAATTTTGTAAAATGTTTATAATTTTATTTCCTACCATTTTATTATTTCATTACTCTTCCAAATGTATTTATTATATAATCATTTTATATCTCGAAATACATTTTAAAATTTTTTAAAAACAAAAATTGATTAGCAAAAAAATTTTAATTTTATGTATAATTAAAAGTTTAAGCGTTCCACTTACTTATAATAATATTCTTCGAATATTTTATTTTACTATGACGAGATGACGAGATGACGAGAAAAGCGAAGCATTTATCATATTATAATTTAAATTTTCATTATATTTTGCACTATTGCACATTCTCGTAATGTACAGATAATTTCTTTTATTTAACGCTTACGTAATTATTTAACGATTTTATAATTTTGTGACAGTTTAATACACTACATTAAGAACTGTAATAAGTTTTAAGAGCACGATGATAAATGTTATTGTTTATTCTATTTTTAAATAACTACAGTGCCGTACGTTTATAATTTAGAAACACATTTAATTCGCGCAAAGTATATTATATGGATGAAAAAGTTATTTTGTTATGATTTCACAGTATTAAAATTATATATATATATATATATATATATATATATATATATATATATATATATGCTTTTCAAGGTAATGAATCAGGAGAAATTTTTGTATCGAAGATAATACGAGTGTAATGACATTGCAAGTTTATAATAACACAGTACAGTGAGCATATACAGATTATAAACACTATAGTAGACGACTTACTATAAATTTTTACGTATAACATAATAAATTGTAGACGAATGAAGAGAATAATGTTTAATTTATGGGCATATATAGGTAGGATAAATCCATAAAAAGGAATTCATCGTTTAGGAAGCAAGAGCCAACAAAAGCCAAGTATCTCTACCTTACCAGCGTATGATGAAATGTTCTCGCAATGACGCACTTTCCCACACTAAAAGCCTTCAAAATGTTTTGAGACGAAAGGTGAAGCAGTCAATTGTATTTACAATAATCAAAAATTAAAAATTAAAATGAATAAAAAAGCAAAGAAGATAAAACGAATGCCTTACACTTAGCATTTATTTATTTTGTTTTTTTACTTGTTTTATTACATCTATCCTTGAAAAAGAGCCTTCGGTTTTTTTTTTTTTTTTTTTTTTTTTTTTTTTTTTTTTTAATGTTCGAAGTAAATGTATACTAGCATTAAAAAATATACTCCCGGAATTTCTTTATACCGTTTGCATCTTCCCTCTAAAGAAAAAGACGCGTAAGGAGACCGAACGAGTGAGCGAGCACGTCTGGCTGTTATGTGCGTGCGTGCGTACGTGCGTGCGCAGTGAGTACACGCGTGTTGCGTGAACAGTAAGGTTATTATATGGGCCATTGGCCGGTGCTCATTGTCACGCGCACACATCGCCGCGATCGTGTACACACCTATGCGCACTTCTACGTATGTCGATTTTTCGTATCGCTGTCATCCTATGGTTTTCCCCTTCCTCCCAAAGCCAATGTGCAACGGCGACTTTCCATCTCCATTGGCGTTCGTTTACTTTCTCCGTGGCGGATTTAAGCGATTGCCGCCTACCCATGATCATCGCTAACGCTATTAAAGACGAACTTGAATTTTAAAAGAGTGTGGCCTTATTATCTACAATAGGGTCGATGATTTATCTGAATTTATCGATTTGACCGATTTCGTCGCACGATTCTTAATGCTCCCGAGCGATATTTCTGCTGTTCGCACCTTCATTAGTAAAAGCGTAATGCAAATGAGAGGCTCCGTACTGCTGCTTTGCCGCAAAGTTTTACATTTCTTCTTTTTCTTTTTCTTCTTTTTTTTTTTCTTTCTTTTTTTGTTTTTCACATATTTAAATTCATATTTCAAAAGTCGTCGGTGCAATAGAAGAAATGGAAAAAAAATAGTAATTTCTTTTTGCCGAGATATTCAAAAAGCTTTTTTGCTCTTTCTTTTTCATTTATTCTCATGTTCTATTATATAATAGAATAATAAAAGTTCATAAAAAATTGATCGAGTTGATTAAAATATGAATCGGAAAGAAAACATTGAAATTAAATAAGATAGAGAGAACGTCCGTTGATTTTTTAATTGTAATCGAAGAGAATTGTAATTATTCGATAGACATTGATTATTTTGACATTTTTCATATGTTGTAGTGTTAATACAATTAAAATTTTCGTTATTCCTATTATCATGTTGGCAATTAGAAAGTTGAAGAATAAATTAAAATAAACACGGATAGTAGAAGAGCGGAGCAATTGATTGAAACGTAATAGCAAAGTGGCTGAAAAATCTTTAACTAAACGCCTTCTTTTTCCTTCCATAAATTCACACCAAACGCCAAAGTGCAACAGTAAAATTGAATCGAATCGAAGGAGGAAAATAATGCCTTCGATGCTGACGGAATTGAAACGTGAATATAAAAACAAACGTGTGAGCACGCGATGCGACCCTGTGATATGACTGGTAAATAGTGACGGAGTTACGTGTTTTGTGCGTGAGCGCGCGTGTATGTAGACACTCGTGAGAGAAAACGAGCGAGCGAGCGAGCGAGAAATAGAGAGAAATAGGAAGAAAAAGAGAGAGAGAGAGAGAGAGAGAGAGAGAGAGAGAGAGAGACAGTTTTGTGGGGATTGCAGCTGTGAGGCAAAACAAGATTAATGCTATAAATACTGTACGCGATCTAAGGAAAGGAGCATGAGCGTTGAAGCGGCGATGCCATCGACAACAAGGATGACGGTGAAAGGAAGCAAGAGAAATAAATAAACGTTGAAGAGAGAAAGCAGAAGGGACAAGTATGTGAATTGGATAGAAAATGAAAGGGAAAAATATTCATGATCACGTGAATAAAGGTAAGTTATATTTTAAGAGAGAAGGCGAGAAGAGGTAAAAGTATAGAGTGAGATGAATTTCGCATGCACTTATTTAAATTAATAACTGTTTCCGAATTGTGGAAACTTTTACGAGTCCTTCTATTTACTTATAAAAACTAGTTGCTACACACAATGTATTCGTTTGTATCACCTGTTTCCTTTTTCCCATCTCCTTTCTCTCTCTCTCTCTCTCTCTCTCTCTCTCTCTCTCTCTCTCTCTCTCTCTCTTTCTCTCTTTGTTATTCTCAAGCTATCTTTACAATTGCAGTTGACTCGTTCATGCGAAAACTTGCCCTCATCGTCTTCATTTGTAACTTAATACCGTTGTAACTCCCTTACGTATTTTACGAGTTTATTGAGTCCCCTCTGCCTTTGCCGATCGTCATCATTGCTCACGGCTGACTAACATTTATGCAAATTATACAATCCCATTCTCTTGCTTTCAAATGCAGGGCGTATCATTTTTCATTCATTATGAATATTTAACGTACTGCATAAAACATTGCCCTTTCTTTCTCTTTCTCACTTTACGATTGTAAGCCAGATATTCAACACACTTTTTCTCAAATAATTGTAACTAAAGAATTAAATATGTTTTTAAGTCTTCGGCGTGTAGTTGCGTAGATGGCGATGTAATTAGAGAAATATGTTAAGAAATCCGTTCAAAAATTTATTCCACTCTTCTATTGATGCACATTTTAAGAAACTTGGGCGCGCATCGATTACTATTACGAACTACGAAATAAAGAAAATAAAGAGAAAATCAAAAATCAAAAATCAAAAATCAAAAATCAAAAATCAAAAAAAAAAAAAAAAAAAAAAAAAAAAAGAAAGAAAGAAAGAAAAAAAGAAAGAAAACCCATACAACGTTTATTATCGAAACAAACAAAGAATGGGTGCATTCATATTTATAAATGTGTTTTCAATTTGGAAGGAAGATTTGAAAGGAAGAACTTTTGGTTAAGACTGTATAGTCTGAACCTTCTTAAGACATTGGAAATAGTTATACTACAGTGGTGCTCATTCCGCCCGGCTTTACAAACGCTTTATACATTGGAAGACAAACTGTTCGCAGTGTAGATGCAATTGTAAACTCGCTTTCCACAAACGCACAATTCTTGTTATTTCCATGGAATATAATTTGGTTATAATCCATATTTAACTTAATATTATTTTACATTCTACATCTCTTTATATTATCTTGTAGTATTTTATATTCTCATATTCTACATACCTTTAACTGTTGGTTTCAATTTCCAAGAACACAGAGCACATAAGTATGTCAGTATAGTCTGTTTGCGTGTCTACTTTTAATTATTTCTCACTAAAAATTATGAATATAAGGAACTTTCCAATGCTCGTGAATGAAAAGACAAAACCATTTTAGTTAAACGATACATAATTTACTACATTCTCCTTTATTCCTCAACGATGAATAAAGTTAATGAAATAAAATCTGAATAATCTGCCCGCAAATAAATACAATGTAAAATTATGAGGTACAAATTAAATACAGCGTACTCGAATGCTCTTTAAACGTTATTTTACATTATGATATCACATAATTCAATAGCGTCGGACATTAAGGCTGCGTCATTTGTTGAGCATCGGCCATGACGCAGTAAAAGCATTTGAGAAAACATACGTTTGCTTCATCGGTCGTATTTATTTGGAATATCTAATATTGAGGCCCACATAACGTCTAGGCGCATCCAAGCCATTTTTCCTTTCCTCATACCAACTAACCATTAATTTAATCCAAATGTAATTTAATTCTTTCTCGTTACCTCCATGTTTTGAGTTAATCCAGTAATAATTCAATGAGCCAGAAAGAATTCGTGAAACGGAAAATGGAGAATAAAGAAAGCGCGAGAGCACGAGATTGTTTATTTTTCTATTTACGCCTTACGTTTTACGCCTTTGTCATTCGATAGATTTATTTATTCATAATTTAAGGATGGCAGGAAAACCTAGTTTTTGTCCGCGTTCTCGCATCATTTAATATTCGAAAGCTATTTTAAATTTAATCTTAGCGAATGTAGGAAATTTGTTCGGTTGCACTTGTACGACGATCGTAAAGCGTAGTCGATCAATGCAATAAATATGTTGAATAAATTATGTTTGCTAAAGATGCCATTTGTCAATGTTTATAGTAAATTGAAATTTGCGTAAATATTAAAAGTCTCAGGTTTCATTATAATTTTTCAAATTTTTGCCGATCATATTTTGCGGCATATGTTTTAATTCCTTGTGAATATTAATAATTCCTATTTCTTTCCTGCTTATCTTCCTTCTTTACTTCTACTTTCTCCCTCCCTCTCTCTCTCTCTCTCTCTCTCTCTCTCTCTCTCTCTCTCTCTCTCTCTCCCTACGATCCTCCCCATCCCACACGTCACTCCCTCCAAACCTCCATCCGTCCATCTGTCTTACCTCACGCATTCAAAATAGTGTTTGAATAAGCGTTCACAATTTTTTATTCGAGGCAATAGTCCGAGTCCTTTGGCGTTTAATAGGTATGTGCTAAATTTTCGAATGTAACATTGTAAATAAAAGAATGGGAAAAGGATGTGAAGTAGGGTAGGGGCTGCTTGCAAAAGCGGCTGCAGACGCCCAATACCGCGACATCTTCTACGACAACACGAGGGCCAGCCAGACACAGTCCCTTTAAGAAGATACTAACCCATACAAAATGTATAAGGCATCCAATACTGTTTTCTCACAGGCTGACTTTCAAAATTTTATGGAAAGGTTCGACTGGACAATGACTAAACAAAAGCATCAAAGAGCAAATTGCGTGGCTGCGCTCTTCAATTATGCTTCGTGCCTTAAGTATATACATTTTCTGCCGTCTTACCACTCAATGAATTTAATTTTGTCGCCTTATGGGATCTGCCATTATCTCATTGATTTCCATTATTTCAATCGTTATTTTCAAGATAATTTTAGTCAAACTATCGAGCCAATGAACTGTCACATTAATTTA
Organism: Ceratosolen solmsi marchali; assembly: GCF_000503995.2. Taxonomy (NCBI): domain Eukaryota; kingdom Metazoa; phylum Arthropoda; class Insecta; order Hymenoptera; family Agaonidae; genus Ceratosolen; species Ceratosolen solmsi. The sequence continues at coordinate 7,955,987 of NW_011948417.1, forward strand.
TTTTAGTTTTATTCAGATTGGAATTTAGTTGGCTATTTTGATTTTACATTGTCTTGGATGATAAGGAAGACGATTTAATTTTTTAACGAGAAGTTATTGATTTTTAATTTATATTATCAGTATACTCGTAAAATAAATGATTATTATTATTATTGTTTTTTTTTTTTTACAACAATTATATTTAAGACGAATCGTAATAAAATTTGTATATGATTAAACAAAAACAAAAATACCGTTTTTATGCAATTTTATAATGTTGGGAATATCTTTGAATATTATAATAATTATGATAAATGAATATATTAATGCTATTTGAAGAAAAAATATCAAACTTTGAACTCTGTAGTTGCTTGTTTCGTTAATTCGGCTATTTATTTTTTTCTGTCAGTTTAAATTAATGATCTCTCATTTTGGTTTTTCCAATAAAATACTTTTTAATTAGAATAATTTTACATTCAATCATTATTACTGCATTCAATTGGAATAAAAAAAAAAAATTAATGAAACATATAAAGTATTTTGTAAGATTAACTAGTAATTGAATAAGTGCTGATTTTTGAGTAAGAAACATGTATACAAGAATAATTTATGTTCACACTTTTGTAATTAAAAAATAAACAATAGTTTATATATTTTACTAAAAATTATGTAAATTTTCATACGTAACGGTAATTCGTAACAAACATTCCCCATACTCTCTAATATTCCTTAGAATATTTGTATTTTGTATAAATATTAAATTAATTTTCCATCCGACTATGTACTTTCTTTATATAATAAATACATTTTTATTTGATTACATCTACAGTTTATGTATATATATATATATATATATATATATATATATATATATATATATGCTTGAATTTTAATTGTAAAATTATTAAATAACTTTTTTAATCCAAGCAGTTACAAATATTTCATGCAATTAGTAATATTAAACATATATTGTTAATTATAATTAGTTCGATTTAAAGATCGCGAAGATTACAAGCAGGAAACTAATCATTAATTTACTAATGAACTTAAGATATTGAATTTAATTTATATCTTATAACCTTTTCTTCAAGATTGATGAACTTAATTAAAATAGTTTATAAATAATAAAAACTAAATATCTTTAATTGAACAATGTATTATATATGCGATATATTATATATTATATATTATATTATATTATATTATATTATACATATTATATTATAATATAATATAACAATATATTATATACGAAAAAATTATTAATAATTTTATTATGAAATGCTGGTTTATATTGAAAATACTGAAATATTTTTTAAGTGAAGTAACTACTTTAATATAGTTAAAATTTTATCAATATACATTTATAAAGATAACTTTAATATATTTTTTAATAATAAAAATTTTTTAATTTTAGAATAATATGCATGTTCGATAAGTTCAGCTCGCAAAAGATAATTAAATTAATCGTACATTTTATTATTCGATTATTTTCATAAAAATTAGAGAGATTTTCTAAAGAAAAGTTAATTCTTATTATTTAATACATCGAAAATTGCGTAGCTACATTAAATGTCCGGAAAAATAATAATTTTTGTCATAAAAATAACAAGTATAAAATTTAAGAGAATATAAATTTCATAACATGTGTCTTTTAAACTCTAAATTATGTACACCAAATCTTCAACTTTATTCAATTTATTTATTGAAAATTGTAACAATTCGTTTAAGTCAATAGCTTTAATTAATAGTTTTAATGTACATTAAATTTCATGAATTTATTATATTTAATCTATTATGAATAGATCGATAGCGCCAAATATTTTAATGTGGCAGCTTTTGAAAATAATTAATTTTTTTATTGAAATGTTAATAGCTACTCTTGTAAACGATATTTTACAATTTACTTTAACAGAAATTGTTTATATTACTTGTATCTTAGAAGATTTTGTGATAAATCATTTTTCCGATGATCATAAAGAATATTATAAATGTAAAATCTTTATTTACATGTAATGTAAAGTAGCTCAATATTGTATACTATAATATAAAAAAATGTAAACAAATCTTAATTTTTTTTTGTTGACAAATTTATGGTATTGAATTATTATTATTATAAGCTTATTTCTTATGAAAAAGACTAGTAAATGGTTGAAATTAGTTTTTTTAAATAGTTTAAATTGTATGTGTCTGAATTAGTTTTTTTTACAATAATACTTTGCCAGTTGTCTTATCTAAAATTCGATTTACTCAATCTTTGGACACGTACATTTGTATTATCAGCACTAAGATGAATAATAAATTCTTGCTATGCCTTTTAATGTATTGGCGGAACCTAATGATCTTATTAATAATATTGACATAGTAACGAAATTCGTGCGTAAATTGCTAATGAAAGTATAAAGTCATTTGATCGATTTTTTTTCACAAAAGATTCATGTGTTCATGCGTATGAGATTGTTTGCTTAACTACATGCTCGAACACTTTTCCAAACCATTGAATCACGTTGTAAATGACGACATCATCAAGTCCATTTTGTTCCACTTATTGAAGATTTTTACAAATCGTAATAACTTCGCCCTGATAGTATTTAAAAGAATTTGTATCATAAAGTTGTATCAGCCTTTGAATCAGTAAAAATAAAGGAACACGAAATATTCAATTACAGAAAAATTATTATTATATTGTAGCAGGGCTTGAAATAGATTTGCCGAAGAATATTCTTAGGTACTAAAGTTGTTTGGATCCGATAAAAGTACTTATAACTTTCTAAGTACTTTATATAGTATATAGTTCTGTATGGTTAGTATGATAGTTGGTATTTTTATAGATCGGTTTTGAAAAGTGAATTTATAATTACAAAATGAGAAAATGCATGTAAATAAAAATTACGATATCGAATACAATCATTTTATATATCATTTAATATACAATATCTTAATATCCGATATTTAGAATTGATAATTGTAAGGAATTGCAAATAAGAAATTACTTAAAAGAAAAATAGATAAGCGAATAAAACTGTCTAACGAATAACGTCCATTTGTTTTTAATTATCTTTATATGTTATTTATTATTATTATTTTTTAAATGTATGGAATATGAAAGCTCTTGTACTTATTTATCATAATTTGTAGAGGAGTAATCAATGGTATATGTGGTGAAATCTTTCTGATAGGCATACTCTAAATAAACATATATGCAGTTAATAAGTTGGTATACAAGTTTGGTTAGTACGTTATAAAAATAATGAGAAACACGTGTTTAATTCGCGTGATGTTGGGTATTAAAAGTATCGATTAATGTATGTAATGCATATATATATATATATATATATAGTCTGTGCTGAACATTCTCATCTATATAATCACGCAAATGAATGAAAGTTAATGTCTTTCACGCAGTGCTCCCTAATCAATGAAAACGTGCAATATGCAAAAATTAATTTCCAATGGCATTTTCTCCATTGAATGTGAATGTAAAATTCTCAACGTGTTCGTTCTAATTGCGTGCGAGCACTAAAACATTTTCTAAACTGGAGCGAATTTTCATAATAAGATACATCGATAAACGGTTTCATTAAGTAGTTGTACAATTTGCAATTCTTGCGTTAAAAAAATACAAAGGCTTCGTCGGCTAATCCTTACATGTTTGGAGAATTATCGTTGTTCGTATTAATTGATTTATCAGGTTAATCGACAGAAGTCAGACTGTTACAGGACTCATAGTCCTTGGAAAATATGCGAGAAGACATGCGCATTTATTATATTTTCTTCGATAGTTTTTTAATTTTAGTTTCTTAAGAAATCCTATAATAATAATGCGCGACAAAGATGTATGTTGAGTGTTCGGGAAATGTATTCAGAATTTCATTGTATATAACAAGTTAAACAAGATCCTGTTATTGATGATATAAAGTCGTAGGCTCTTTATTTATATTTGTTTTTACAGTTATAAAAAAAAAGCTTATTGCTTGAATAATGCATAATGAATTATATTTAATATGAAATATGAATTCTCTATTCTGTGAACAGTATAACATTAGAAATTAATTATAAATTATAAAATTCAAGGTAGATGTGATTAATGTGATTACTTGCTCGAAAAAGTTGATTGAATTTCATGAAATATTTATCAATTTGCTTTGAAATATATAAAAATATTTTGTAACATTAAATAAATATATATATATATATATAATTTAATGGATTTTAAATATTTTTTTTATGAAATACGGGATTGAATATTTGATTAATTTAATAGATTTATAATAGAATCGTTATTCAGCAGTGAAGGAACTTTTATTTTTTATATAAATGAATAAATGTATTTTTATCATTAAGCTAATAAATTTATATAATATATTTTTCTATTTTACATTCAACTATAATTCAAATTACTTATTAAGAGGTAATTTTTAAGTTAACAACACTATTAATGTATCAGCAGAAACTTATTTTCAGATAAAATCTTCAACGAAGAGCATTTTTTTATGACTTAGATGATTAATTCAAATAAATTTGAATTGATTGTGAACCGGTGACCCATATGCTATACTTTACTATTTTTCGTTTCTGCATCAGTTGAGTAAACATTAATGAAATGAGTGAATACGAATATACGTTATATATTAGTGAAATTTTTGTACAAAAATTTAAGCTAATTTTAGTATTAAGACCAAATATGATGTGAATGTATGAATTTTGTTGCAAATGAAATTCGAAATAGGACCAAGTATTATTACATAAATTGTTTTTAAGATATGAAATTTTTATACGCATAGACAGGATGTTTTTATTAAAATTTAATTTCGCGTTTGCTTCATCTAATTAAATTTTTTTTTTTTTTTTTTTTTTTACTTTTATTTAGAACTTATGTGAAATAAACAACTTCGTAATTATTTCTTATTATTTATATATTCTACATATTACTTTTTATAAATTAGTGTTTATTTTATTTTATTTATTTATTCGAATATTAATTAAATGCAGAGAAATTATAAAACAGCCTTGATTATATATAAAACGTGTTATTAGAATCGGAAAAGTGAAATAATAATTTTCACACATTTGTTTAAATAATCGATATTTTTACCACCTGGAGAAATGTTCACATCAATCGTTCCAACCCATTATTATAATATTTATATTACTGCCAATGTATAAATAAATAAGGAGGATAAAAAGATCATTATTTTATGTGTCGAATAAAAATTCATCGAAGCTTTAAAGTTATCGCTCTGATAACTTATATTATATAATAAATAAAAATATTCGGAATAGCAGATAGTTGTTTGCATACTTGTGAACGTCAGAAGCAAAGTGTAGGGGAAGAAAGAATTTGGTAATTATAAACGTATTTGTTCACAAATAGACGTACACAAGGGATATCGACAAAGCCGATATAATATTATTGAAAATTAGGAGCATTTGAAGAATATTGTTTCTTAAGCTGCTGCAATCGTAAATAGAATCACACAGGGAATATCGTCGGAAATGGACTAGAGAAAGGGTTTAGCATCGCAAGCATTCTTTCTCCCGCGAATTGAATTGCAAATAAGGACGTTGTCATTGAAGCTGGCGTTAATTGTCTCTCACTGTTCGATGATCGATCAATCATCGCCCTTTCGAAGAATCCGAATTATTGTACAATCGTTTACTTAGTTATTAGCTGACAGATGACATCCGGACAAACAGACATTTATAAGTCTGTATCTTCCATTTCTGCTTCTTTGGCTTTGAGTCGCGGCTAATCAGTACGCTAATCAGACGCTCTGATAGTCCTTTGGCAACCATCGTGACTGTCCAAAAGATACGACTTATCGCGTCTCTAGTACGCTACATCTCAAGCTCGTATGAAATATCATGATAATAATAAATGAATTTAGTTGAAAGCCAAGTCGATTTTCCCTTATTATTTTGTTCATAAGTAAGATCTTCTACGTTTTACTTATGATGTAAGTAATTGATGTTCGTGGGAAACGGTCGATAGTTCGACCGATAGCCAAATGGGTAAATCAACGCTACTCTATGAATATTCGGCAATCAAAGAAATGCTTTTACATGTTTAACTTACTTCATTGTAATGACAATTAGGAAGAGTCGGTGCGTTGTAGTTCAACGAGGTAGAAGAAGAGGGAACAGCTCTTGAATTGTTGTCTGCAATCGGAGTTTGATAAGCAAAAAATATTCACGACTAGCGAATAACATAAATCATGTTTTTATCCTTCTGTAAGTCGAGGTATATGAAGCTATTTTTAAATACTTCAATCTCGCTACGATATTTTCAGTTTTTTTTTTTTTTTATCGCATTTCCGCTTAATTCAGTTATCAAATAATTTAGAATATTCTCTAAATCTATATTTACAATGTATACATGCACATTCACGAAATACCAGTGTATAGATAGAATGTAATATTATTTTCTCGCAATTTGGTCATGTTACATTTGAAAGTTAGTCCTTAAAAGGGTCTGCTTATACAGATAAAAAAAAAGTAAAAAAAGTAAAAAAAAACTTCTCATTCCCATAAGACGTTCGTATAAACTTTTAAATTACTTTTCTCTTTAATGAGCTTTCTAAACTTCGCTAAATTTTATGAATGTACATAAATAGAGTGCAAGTCAACCCGCTTCAGTATGATGTTGTATACCACAAACCCAATTTTAAATTATGAGAAGGTGTTTTTAAAATTCAATTTCTTCTTTTAAAATAATGAACTTTTAATAATATCGATTTTCTTATAGTTTTATAAAACATTTATTTATAGGTTTCATTATCAACATCTCGTGAATCTCCATTCGCTTTACCAAAGGTTGTCGCAAGCAATTATATTAGCATTTGATCAATTTTTTTAAAATCTCGATTACATACGGAATATATATATATAATTATTTAATAAAATTAATTTCTGTACATTACGATATTATATTTATAAATAATCAATAAGTTATCGTACATATCATAAAAATGTATAATTCATTGAAAGTTCAAAATGCGTGGGCGTATTCTAATGTATATATATTCTAATAGAAAAATTTCGATATTATGATGAATTTTGAGAGACATTTAGAATTGAAAAATCGTTATGTAAAAGTTTTTTATACTAAATTTGAATGCTCTGTTCAAAACTGACATTAAGATGTAGTACCAACCATAGCATTTCTGGAGTTACTAACTTCATCTTTGCGTACTAAATTTCTGCTAAAAACATAAGATACTAACAAAATATAAAAAAAAAAAAAAAAAAAAAAAAAAAAAAAAAAAAGATGCGAAATGACAGATAGGTTAAGTTGTGTAAAAAGTGAAAAGGTATAAAATATAATTGGCAATAATTATTTTATATCTTATATATATCTTATATATATATATATATATATATATAATATTTCTATAATAATATAGAAATAATAATCAATAAAGCACGAGTGCTAAATCGATAAATTTATAAGTTTTAAGTGTATAAATCGACTACTTAGCAAATAAATACATACCATACATTAGTTCACTTGTTTGATTTATAAAAGTAATCGATGAAGCAAAGCGTGCCTCATTAATCGATAAGACAAAATTATTTTCCAACGCTTCGAACGCGTCACCCTTTCAACACACATCTGCCAAACATTGTTTATCCGTTTATTACAAGCTTATTATGAAAGTGTTCAGACAAATATGAATAAGGGTAATGCAATAAGGACAGACAATGATGCGACCGCTGCCCAAATACTCGACGATGCAGTACCGAACGTCGGTAAAAGCTGTTCCAAGTGGTGGAGGGAGAGACGAATTGCCGACAGGCTACAAATTAATTCCGGAAGTTCGCATTGATTTGCGCGTTTGTAAGCGCACGTTCAAGTTTCGACGCCCGGCTCATAAATCCTGGTAGCCTTTACGACAGGCAATACCTTTCTTTCTTTCTCTTTTGTCGATTTTTTCTCCTTCCCACTTGGTTTTGAATCCCAGCTGAGACACCCGCTCCTGCAGTGTATTAGCAAAGTCTCCATCACTTACGCCCTGAGACTATCTTTTGTGCATTTTTCTCTACCGTTCCTGACCCTGCCTGCCCCCTCCATCCCATCCCGTCCACTACCCAATCCTATCCACTGTCCACCAACCCCACATATTATATCCTCGCTTTTCTTCATCTTATCCGCTTTGGCAAATTTATAACGTGTCCTTTGACATTTTTTATGGAGTCTTGGTGACGGCCAGGCTTTTACTTACTTACTTCGCGTTTTCATTCTCTTTGCCACGACCTATCTAACTAATCACTAGAGATGACTGTCATACTTTTACATTAGTTTACCATCGCGATATTTTTGAGTCTATACTAAGTGGCGTTATTTAACTCGATGCTGAATTAGCTTGTACGGTTCACCTCAACAATAATGAATCGAAAAGCGATTTTAGGACAGATTTTTCAGTGAAATTAAGGGTAATTAAGACGATAATCTCTTCCTACCGTAGAAATTTTAACGTGCATATAAGTGCCTTAGTAAAGGATATTAAAGCTAGTGAAAATTAACCGCCGTTAAAGACTTATTTATTTATTATTTACCTTAATAACACCAAATTTTATACTTCACCTAACTGATGGCGTACAATACAATTTTTGCTGTATAAACCTATATCCGTTCGATAATCAATTAACTTTTTCTTTGGCATGTCCGTTGTAAACTCTGCCTGTTAAATTTAACAATCATCTATCATGGAAAATTAAAAAACCTAACCGACCGACATTTTATAATATACAGTCATTTATACATTCGTCGTATTTATGTGAAAACAATGCGAATACAGAAAAAATACTGCATATAAGACGATGAAATGCAATAAAGATGCGTGTGCGCGCGCGCGTGTGTCTTGTGTGTGCCTTGCGTCCAGAAACCAATCCTATTAACATAAATTAACATATTTTATTAAGGAGCACTTCAATTATAGTCTTTAAAGAAAACAAAAAAAAAAAAAAACAAAAACAAAAAAACAAAAAAAAAACGAAAAGTGTTCTATTTTTAAATTTTTTGGTACGAATAAACTGTAACTTAAGCGGAAAATAATTATACTTATTTTAAGATAATAAATATATCTTCGATACTTTTTTCGTTCAATTTTATCAGAATAAGTAATTTTAATTAAATTCACTTCTATGCTAAGAGTGAAAAATAGATAATTGGTAATAGCTTAATTCGATTAAAAACTCGTTTAAAATTGTAAGATTATTTTATTGATTTATTGCTATTTTCAAATTTAATTAATTAAAACTGTATTTAAAATAAAGCGACGATTACATACTTTAATTAAGTAAAAAACTAAGCTAATGCGCGCATTAAAGTAATTATTATAAATAAGGGCAACGACAAATTAAATTAAAGAATAATAATTGTAAAACAACTTTTAAAATATATAAGATACTCCTTTATTTTCATGTTCACCACTGTTCGAGAAGAGTACATCCAAAGTTTTTATTAATTATAAGTGCATAAAAGCGGAACACTAGTTATAACTAACTGATATAAAATTTTTACTTCTTCGTACTTCTTCTTAAGTTTTCGCGACTCAAGCTTAAAACGCTCTATTATATTATACGAATGCGCCGAGGAATAAAAAATGTCGGTTCAATCTTGAAATCTTCTTAAGGTATATACGAACTTGCATGACGATTGATCTCATCAAAGTTCCGAGATAATTTTCAATTAAATTATCGATCATTAAATTACCTTTGCAATTAAAATGTTATTCAATAAATTATCAAGGAATCGAGAACAACGTTACTTGAAAATAAGTTTCGTTTTAATAAATCGTTTATAAAGCAATAAGGCCATTATCGTTTTACCTCGGATCGCACTGCCGTCGCCGCCGTCGCCGCCGTCGCCTCTTACAGTTTCGAGGCAAGAATTGGAAATCGCTTGATTTACAGGGCGAGATAAGAAGAAGCAAACTCGTCGAACTCGACAAACACGACGAACTCTCAAACCAAGTAGGAGAGAAACTCACGAAACTCAGTGCATTTCTGCAGTCGCATCGAGACGCCACTTCTAGCTTTATATGTATTTCGTGATACGGCTTTTCAGCTTTAGATTATCGTTTTATATGAGTGCTCGGCGAATTTTTCGAGAGTATATGACATTGACGGGCGGTAATCTTAAAAAATAACACTCGGAGAATTAGAGTCCCGCAAGAGTTAACAATCGTGAATATCGTGAAATATCGAAATATAGGAAAGAAAAGCCTCTCTTTAGATCACCAAGTATTTAATGTCTCAAACATCTTCTTGTTTGTTTGTTTGTTTGTTTGTTTTTTTTGTTTTGCTTTTTCTTTTCCTCCTACATATAAGATCACATATAAGATACATTTTGTACATTTGCGTTATTATTTTGGATAATGTCTTTTTATTTTATTTATCGTATCGATTTAAAGAACAATAGAATGGATTTCGTAACTTTCATTAATTCCCATATTTCGTATTTAATTTACATAATTCACTTAATTATACCAATATAAATATTCGACAGTGCTATTACATTTCTTAATTAAAAGTTATTGTTTACATTAATTTATTCATTTATTAAATAGCGGTTAATTAGTTCGAAGTATATATATATATATATATATATATATATTTTTTTTTTTTACATATAATTGTTTGTTTTATGTTAATACGGGAAATAGAAATTAAAAAAAAAAAAAAGTATCATTGTTGGTACAAGTAGAATTAAATATTTTTTCCTTACTTATTATTTCATTTATATTTGTATATTATTTTATAATATTTTTGTGAGTTTATTACTTTCTGCCAGTTGTTATGATTATGCTATTAAATTTAAAAGCACAATCTTAATTTATTTGCTTTTTAATAAATATTATAGTTTATAGCGAAAATTGAAATTTGTATATTTTTAACATTCGGCGGCTATTGGAATTTTGATGTATTTTTATAAAACAAATCATCCATCAAATATTATTTCACAAAAATCAAATATCATTACAGACGATTTAAAATATCGACTTTTATAATGACGTTAATTCAGTTCAATATATACAGAAATTACTATTTAAGCGTAATAGTTTTACGTATACTATATTCACGGATTCGCCGATGATTATTATTAATTATTATATTTTTCCTTACTTTATTTATTAATATAAAGCTTTTAGGTTAATTACTGTATGAAAAATTTTACATTAGAATTTAATGAAATGGCAATTACTCGCTTAAGAGATGCCAATGAAATAAAATAAAACTAAATCTTTGAAAGGCACTTATTAGTTGCCATTTAATTTTAACATATTCTAATGTATTATATAAATAATTTAAATTTAAACATTATTTACTGGCAAAGACCACGAGCTTGCTATTGATTATTTGCTCGATGCTCGTATATGCATTCAAAAATAAAAGGTCCATTAAAATGCCAGCTAACTGATTTTTCGACAAAAAATATTTTATAAATTTTATCCTCCGTGTATTTTCATATCAATGTGTTTTATACATAATTTATAATCTCATTAATATGTATTTGTTTTGCGTTGAATTGCGATGGAAATTCCGTATAGCAAAGATGATTGTGGAACAACCACATTTCGCTAGGAGAAAAATTATAATTGTACTGGTTTGAATACAATAACTATTTAATATTGATAGTTTAATGCGCAAGATTAGATATTCATCTTTTATAATATACGATGTTTATGTCCAATGGCATTAGATGCTAATACTACTTAATTTGTAATATGACGATTTTGCGAATTAATATATTATTGTGAATAAATTTCAAGTAATTTAACTTATTCTATTAGGTTTTTTCTTTTTCTTTTTATTTTTTTCTGCTTTTTTTTTTCTTCTGTTTGACAATTCTGATAATTTTATAATTATAAAAATTGAATATTCATTAAAGATCGATCCTTTCTTAGGAATATTATATTTCATTGTCGTTAGGCTTTAAAGTATTTAGTATTATCGACATAGGCTACATTGAAAATTAAAAAGTAATATTTTAGTATCAAAATGCTTTAGTAAACATTTTTATTAGTTATTTAACAATATAAAAATATATAAATGTTTATCAATGCAAAGAAAGAGTAATAATGCTAAGTATATCGAACTATTATAATATTCTTGTACGGTGTATAGCAGTTTAGTTTGACTTTGAGATTAGATGGATTGGAGACTGAAATTGAGGTTACAGAATATCGAGTACTTGTAATCAGAATAAAAACTATGCAATAAAACTAGTAATGTCTATTTAATCTTATGAGCTAACTTATTTATATATTTTTATACAATTCACAATATCTTTACATATAATATATGTATAACGAAATGCAGTCGAAGACCAAAAAAAAATAGAATCTGATGACTAATTATCCGTGTATTACTTTCCCCGTTACAAAATACATCCTATAGTAAAATTACAATGATATCAATTAAAATGATTCGGTCCAAAGTTATCATTCATTTTTAACGTCGTTGTCGACAAAGTAACGAATACTAATATCGATGTTATTATTTTTCTTTTTAGCTACTGGGTGGTGCCTGCTTCAGCCATGGGCCCTACACGCTTTTGAAAGCAGTGCGAAATAACAAAACACTGGCTTAACTTACGAAACTCTGGAGTGATGCCGATCTCGTGAGTATCGGTGAGCTTCAGCTGCTCTGGATCGACAGTCGAGGACCTAATACGCCCTTGGCCTCGCTGAGGCTCTACTTCCTGCCGGAGAACACACCGGATGGACGTAGGGATACACATGGAGAGGTGAGCCCGTGTATCCCCATTTATTCGCCTGACGAAACCTAGAGCCAACCTAGAGTCATTGTCTACATTAATATCTAATGGTTAATATATCGGATTAATAATCGAAATTCGCGATTATCATGTGTTGTCGATCGCTCCATGGAATTCGCGTTAATTGGAAAGTCCAACTTTATGTTTCATTTTTATGCCCAAGGATATCGACTGTGGCTATTTTAATCTGAACTGCCATTCTTCAATATGTTTTACTAGTGCGAGTCGTTCGGCAATATTACATCGATTAATCAAATAAGTCTCATTGGGATGGGATTTATTTGATATTATAGAATAAACATATTTTATACTCAAGGTTTTTAAAATAATGATCTGCCACTAGAGTGCTTTCGTTTAATTAGTCACAATACCGTAGTTAATGAATATGCTAATGCATTTTATTTCACTCGTATAAGCCTATACTATTATTTACTTGTTTTACGATGAATTATTCAATTTGACATAAATCTAGCCATTTTACATATACAAAAAAACGCCCTACAAATTTAAAATAGGCACGCTCCTCATTCTTATTATTTAAAAATAAAGTTTATTTATACCAATAATATTTCACTCTTTTGAAGGGCACGAGGGTACTTATTTAGAAGCATATCGGACATCTACATTTAACAACAATTGAATTAATTATAAATGTGTTGCATTAGCATTAGGGAAAGTTAGCTAAAGACCTCAAGCAACTCATTGAAGAACATAAAGTATACGATAATATAACATAATACAGTTTGCACGGTATAGCGTTAATTAAAAAAAAATTAATAATAATTGCAGTTGAATATTGAAATCAATGCTCTTGAGGAGACATCGTCATTACGAATACAAGTTTTTGCGCTATTGCCTAATAATATTAAATACGTATGAAGGTAATGATAGGTTTGTTGCTCACGAGGATTTAATCATCAAGATAAAATGAGAACTTTAATAGGTACGTATGCATACTACAAAGCATTTTTTTTTTCTTTATTTTTCGATCGTGTGTGTAGACGCATATGCGTGCAGATGAGCCCGTACTGTGCGTATAATACCGGCAAAGCCGCAAATTACTCTCAATATGCAACGGCGAGTTCACGGTTGCATTACGAATACGCCCGTTTTATTATTCACTTACCCACTATACTTTTATCAATCACTGTCATTTCTTTCAGTTTTTTTTTTTTTTTTTTTTTTTTTACTTTTTCTTCTTCTTTTTTTTCTCTTTTTACCCACAAATAATTGACTACGCAAACAAAGAGAAGTTACATATTTAAATTAAGCAGCTAGCGAAACGCACTTTGCTATACCGTTAATTGCTTTTATTTATAATGTAAGATTATCAGCTCGTTTCCTCGTGCGACTAAAATTTCCAAGTTTTTCCTTTTCATTATTTTTTACTTTCTATTTCGTTAAAACTCGATTATTAACAATTTTGTTTATCTACAAGCAGTTGGAATGGCGTAAAATCATTAACATCCCCTTTAACAATATCTATTTTAATTTTAAATCATTATAATTGTTGGAGAAAAATTATTATTTTTTGCAATTGTTCAAAAAAATTTCTTTATTAATTCGTAATACTGATTTTCTGAAATCTCGTACTTATATTAATAAGTAAATCTGATAAATAAAGAAAAAAAAAGAAAAAAAAAAATAAGTTCAATTTTGTATATGATATTTTAATATATAAATATACAATAAAAAATCAATTTATAATGAATATTATTCATAAACTGTTTTAAAGATGCAAAAAATATATAACAATTTTGGGTATACATGATATTTTCTCATTATCATCCAATAAATACATACATAAATGCCAACACTTATGTTTGGCAATGCATATTAAACGTATGTATTTTCAATGTTACATTAACTTTGATATATGGACAATATTAGATAATATCTTATAAAAGTTTATAAATAATATTCATAAAGTGTAGAAAATTTTTTTAACAATAATCTAAATGCGATTAATTTCTAAAAATTTATATTAAAAATTCATTTATTTATATTTAATGCTTAAACTTATCTAGCCTGCATTTCTTAATAAACTAAATGCATTTAAATTAGAAAATGTAGAATAATATTTTCGATAATAAATTTATTTTAAATAAATGATTAAATAATCTGATTGATTCATTTGATTGGATTCGCACATCTTATCGATCGTATACTCATAAATGCAGAAAGTCGAATTTTCATTTTGAAAAATCAAAATGATAAATTTAAATATCCAATATATATTTTATGAAATTCATAGTTGCATGTTTTAAATGTCTTATACATAATAAAAAATATATGGAACAATAATATTATAACGTTTAAAATATTTTGACGAATAAAGAGAATTGAATTTCATTTCATTGCGTTCTACATAAAAAAAATGTCCCTCTTTCTTTGTGTATAATCTACCCCTTTTTTTTCTTCTTTTCCCTATGGACAGATTGTTATTCATAAAGGGTATATAACCTTGAAGAAGGAGAGAACGGCTTCCCGGTTGAGATAAAGGAGGGAAAAAGTCTTGGAAAACATTCGAGCGACACAGACGAAAGTAATGCTTAAGGAAGATGTTTAGAGGAACTATACGAAAGTTTGTATAAAAGTTAAAAATTTGCGCCGTGAAGTTAAATATTATGATTTGGAAATGTATTGCAAATATATCGCCTTTTAATATCTTAAAATTAGATAGAAAGATGTAGACAAACAGCCGAATGAATATTTTCCAATATTTGAATGAGAAAGAAATACTTTGAACGAGAATATAAATAAATTGTTGCTCAATACGGATAACGAATTAACAATATATTTCAAGATTAATGATTTCGTGTAATTTTTCTGAAAATACATTAAAAATTTCATTAGAAATTTCAAAGTCTGGTAATTAAAGAGTCTTTTATTAAATTACATTACGAAAGAAAATCGAGCAACAAATAATCTTGAGGCCTTTGGATCTAGCAATTCGTAAAATTTTCAGTACTTATATATAGCCATAATCAAGAGAAAAATTCATTACTTTGCATAATCAATCGGTTATTTATTTATTATGAGCTTAATTGAGCAATACCAGGAGCTATAATTATTAATCTTATAATGTGTTGAATAAAATTTTTCATTATATTTTTGAAAATCGAACAATTTTACATGACATCCGAATGTGTAATAGATAGAATATTTCAACAGATTTTTCTTAACTGGAATTAGAATTTAAATTTAATTAAAATCGAAAACCTTTAAGGCAATTGTGATTTACGATACCTACCAAATCATACTTTCTATTCTTGCTTTCCTTATTTTAGTGACGAAACTTATAAAAAGATTTCTTATTACTTTCTATGTGCACTCCTCGCATTATTTTCTCATTCACGAGAAAAATATGGATGTATTATTATAATGTAATGATACAAATAAAACGATGTATTTATGTAACGCAAAATTTTTAAATTAATATTACTTTTAAATTATATTGTGAAACATATGTAAAATTATTATATATATATATATATATATATATATATATATATATTTAAAATTACATCGACGTATATAAAATTTATTAATTATTACGTATAGTGCTAATTATTATTGTATTTAATGTAATTAACAATATAATTCCAACTAATATTGTTGTTGCTGTTGTCGTCGTCGTTGTTATTATTATTGTTGTTGTTGTTACATTAAAGATGTTTAGATTTAAATTACCTGTCTGAATTATATTTTGTTTTTCATTGTTCGAGTAAGTGTCGTGACACAGTTGATTTATTGATCGAGTGATTGATTATAACCACATTTAATAACATGATATCGTTTTACATCATAACAAGTATAAAATGGCAATTGCATTAATATAAAATACATGTAAACACTAAAGCTTAGAATTGCTGCTGTAAAATAAATGAACTTCCAGGTGAAATATTCATTGCTAAAATTATATGAAAATATATAAAAGTTTCGAAGTGAATAAATGGAAATGATGGCATTTGTAATGATAATCTAATATCAAAACCAAATGCATAGAAGTAGAAACATTTATCAGGATCGGAGTGTCGTTGACTTTAAGTGATTACTTATATTTAAAAATTTAATGCTATTTATTTATTTTAAAATGTTAGCACACGGCTTTAAACAGAGAGAATATTTATTTCTAGTTTTACTTTTCATTCTCGTCATATAAGTTCTTAAGTATATATTTTTTAACTATCGTCGCGTGAAATCCGACTAAAGTAATTCGGTTAGAATGACAGTGAAGCTGAAAATACCAAGGCAATTATGTAACGAAGAACGACGACAATTAAAACCTAAATATTGTAACAAATTATGTGAGGCAACAGAGCGGAGGAGCCGAAAGGTAAAAGGACATCGATTTTTCAAACGCGCGTAGAACGAAACTGGCATAAAACAAAGCAGTGGGAGGCTTCAAAAAGAGTGAGAACCTTCATTCAAGTGTGTACATGACTCGGTGCGAGCTTGCAAGTACATTTGCGTGGCTATAAGATGAAAAGTGAAAGGGCGGGAATGTGGAAATAAAAAGTGAATAAAGTGGAATAAAAGTTCTTATGGTAAATATATTTTTGTGGGATGTCGTTGGAATGATACTTTTTTCCCCTGCTTCTCTCAATTTTATATTTTCAACATTTTTAGAAAAAGATAAGGAGAGATGATAAGTAGATATGTAAGGTTATCAGGAAAACGTAACTTCAATTAGTTTCACAGAGGCCACTACGTATTTGTTTTATGTGAAAATTAAAATTTACATTTATGTGTAGCAAGGTTAGAAAAGGCAGAGCGAGAGAGAGAGAGGGAGAGAGAGAGAGAGAGAGAGTGAGGGAGACAGTGGCAGACAGACAGACAGACAGACAGACAGAGAGAAAGAGTGAGATAAAAGAAATATTGTAGGAAGTGTATCATACATTTGTGGTTCGTGTTAAACTTTGTGATCGAATCGCTTTTGAAATGTCCACGATCACACGATATTTCTTAGCAAAATTAACGACAATTTTAAAATAAATGCCAACAACGCTTTCACAAACTGCCATTTACGTTAGAATTGTTTTGTTTATTTTGTACAGGGCGGCCACTTAAGCTTTTACGCTTGAACGTTTTCTAATTAAAGTTTAGTACAAAGGTTATAAGCCACAGTACAACAATGTCGAGTATTTCCGTGGATGAAGATTTGTGAATAATCATTAGAGCACTAAAATTAAACAATTCCTTTTATTGAAGTACATTCGCAAAATAATAATTACGTAAATTAGATAATCTTATGTAAGGCTTATTATTTTTATGGAGGAAATATCAGCAATATAATTTATCTTCGTGTATGATTTATTATGTTACTGTTTCAGTAAATGACGTAATGGTTTAATTCATTCGTTCATTTATTTTACTTATGCATCGCAAAACAAAAGCGAATTCATTAGGTAATTCTGCAAAAATTTATATCTATGAATAATTTTTGCATATATTTTAGCATTTTATTACAGTATAGGGAAAACATTTTATTTCTATCCGTACTTCATTTAAAGTTATAAACTATAATTGATTAATTACCTGATATTATGAAATTAAATGCAATCTGTTAATTAAAACTTGTTATTTTCTAGTATATTTGATAAAATATAGAATATAATGCTTAAATTAATATTATTTTTTACGTTGCAGAGACTGTTTTTATATTAATCTAATTTCATTAAAATTTCGTTATAAATTTCAATTTATGAATGACAAGAAAATATATAGAACTATCATTCTTTGAAAGACGTCAATATTTCATCAAGTAATTTCAACGTTTCTTATTGAAATTCTCCGTATTAATTTTTTAGTATTCGAAGGTCTTACTAATTACTTACTCCTTTTTCTTACAAAAATTACTATAAGAAGCACTACATAAGTTTTTAATAAGATTTTAAAGAATTTAAATATGATTAAGTCTTTTTAAAATTTCTATTTTTAATTAAAAAGCATTTGATATAAAATTACACAGTACTAATTAAAAATATTAATCAGAAATTTATTTTTAACCTTTTAATAAAATTGAGATACGATCGGTCTCGTTACATAATACATTTTTCTCCTTATGAAGCTAACTAACTATATAATTTAATCAGTGTGTTTAACAAATTTACAATAAACTGTATATTTGTAATATTTTAAGGTTAGAAACTATTTATTTGTAATGATAACGTACATGGGAAATAACTCACCTTAAAATGATGAATATTAAAATATCCAGAATTTGTATAAATTTTCAGTTTTATTTCTTATAACGATTTAATAATTTTTTTTTTTATTTGTCAACTTAACAGTTTTTCAAAGTTCTGCAGAATTTCTTTTGATATTATAATGACTAATACGATTAATTATACTATCACAATAGAAATATAGATAAAATAATAATTATGTGAATGTCATATATAACGTTTAATATAAAATAAAAAAAGGCATAACTCTTTTTATTATATAAAATAGATTTTAATTTTAAAGTTTTTAAAGTAATATCTTTTGCATAAAAATATTTCATAAGAATTTGAAACTTGTTCTACTGTATCCGGATAATCTTTACATTATTAAAAGCTGTTTTTCATATTTAAATTGAAATTTAAAATTTTAATGCCTTTATGCATTATTGAGGAATATACATCAGTAATATCAATATTCATTGTATGTATAATAAGTATTTATGTTATTTTTAAACTTATATTTCTCACACACGTATAATATTTTACAGAATTAACAATTAATAAATGTTATTGGATATAATATCCATATAAATGGATAATTGTTGGAACATAAGCAAGAAATTTATTCTACCGTTTTATGAATTATATAATTTTATAAATACAGAACTGTATTATTAACGGTATAAATAAATACTCTTTTATACTTATTAATAGATAGTGTTATTTAGCCTTAATATTCTTATGCTATAAATATTCATAACAATTAAAAATAATATTAATAGCATACGGGTATTGATTAATTAAAAGGCCATTTTCCTTCATTTACACAATTGGATTTAACCCGACATAAGCAAAATAAAAAAAAAAAAAAAAAAAAAAAAAAAACTCGTGTTCCGCTTACTCCTTTGTATTTTTTTGATTGTGCACGCGTGCGCGCATCGAGTATTTTCGAGGGTCATTGTCAATTATGGGGTATCTCTCTTTCTCTATTCCCTTCCTCTTCCTCTTCCATCGTCGTTTACGCAATTTAGGGCTCGTTCGCCTTTAGTATCGCTTCCGATACAGTTCGTAATACATTATATCTTACGCGTAATGTATGTATGCAGTTTTGCATCAAATAAGCAAGTACGGTTTAAAGAAAAAATGAACATACTTTCTAAAAAAAAATATTCTACTTGCGTCGCCCCATCCACGCATCCGTCACATATTCCCAGACGAAGTAAATGGTTTTGCTTTGTTCTCGTTAAAATATTGTTTTTGTTGGTTAATTGATATATCGACATTATGATTCTAATTATAATGCATCTAGATTTATAATTCATAAAACTATAGAACTATTTTAATTTCCCTTTGTTATATTAAATTATAATTTTCACGATTCAAATCATTTTAAAAAGTACATCTAACATTTTCTATTCAAAATTATGAATCTTGAAAGATACAAATAGTAAAATAAAACAGTGGCGTTTAACATTTACAATTGGGTTGTAAACAACATTAGATATAAAATCATTAAATAATTATTCTGGAATTACTGATTAAATACTAATTTGTCTAAATTTACTAAGAATTTAAGGTTTATAGTGACATAGAATTGACATATGTATTGCTCGTATAGTTAACGGATATTGACTGAAATTTTCACCATTATTAGAATATAAATAATGTTTACATTCATAATGAAGTAAACTCACTCTAGAATCCGTATATCATAGTCAAAATAAAATTTCAATATTAGTTATTTGTTTATGATCGAATATTTAAAAACTCAAACAGTTCTATAAACCTATGTACACTAAAAGATGCGTACGTAGCTTCATCCTTTCTATTTCTCTGACTGACGGCCTGTCCGTTTGTCTACCGTTCTCTACTTGTTTCTCCCTCCCCGTCACACACACACGCACACGCACACTCTCTCTCTCTCTCTCTCTCTCTCTCTCAACGTAGTCTTTTGCTACATATACATTTTCGAGTACAGCACAATTCTGACATATAACTAGTTGTCAGTGTCGTGGGGTGGTTTGGTTGCTACCGCGGATTGAGTGAACTTGATTTTCCACTTTGGATTTATGCAAATTTCAAACCACACCGAATTTCTGGGAATGCACTCACTTACGTCCATATGTATGATTAACAAAGCTCTTTCTGCATGTGAGTTTTATTGTGTCTGAAAGTTATTGTTGTTTATAATTCAAGGAAATTGATTTTCTATTCTTCCAAATCCAATTCGTCGACATCTTTTTGATACATTTATAAAAATGTATTAAACCCTCTTCTCCACTAATTTCATAATAATACACAGTTACAAGTTTCATTACATTATGTATTTTTGTCTTATTATATGCAAATCGTATTTAAATTGTACGTAAAAAAAAAAAAAAAAAAAAAATAGCAAGAAAATTTATCGAATAAAACGAAACATGTATAAGCGAATGGGAAATATTTTATGCTACTTTAAAAAGAAAAACTTATGAGAACTAAAAGATTTTTATTATAAACTTTCAATTATATATAATTTTTTATAATGAGATATTTTTTTATTTATTTAAAGAACTATCGCTTGTATAAGCTGAAACAATATATTTTTGCTCTACTTTTATATAAACTCACAATAAACTAATAATATATATATATATATATATATATATATATATATACTTATTTAGTCAGATTATAAGATATTTGAATATAATATTAAATGAAAAAGTCAATTCTATATTTATATTAAATTTTTGTTTAACATAAATTATCGTATTTCGATAATACTTTTAATAAGATATTGTACATATTTTATATTGTTAAATTATTCACCATAATGTCGGTGATATATTCATTTTATTCAGTGACAAAAATCCAACATTTTTCTTGAATTTTCATAATTTAAAATTATATAAAAAATTGAGAAAAACTCGGAGGAAAACTTTCAGCTTTGACATAATAATTTTCGATTCGTAAAATGCTAATTAAATTAATTATTTTACTTTATAATATCATTTAATTATGTAAATATGAGATATTTGGACGGATGATAATTTATTTGAAAACGAAATTTCGTAAATATAGCTTCTTTTCGCGTCAACCTAAATTTGTAAAATCGATAATTTTGTAGGGTTAGTCCGCTACTTCCTGAACATACAATATGAAATAATCTGAGATTTTATACATTATGGAACCTTAGGATTGTATGATTGTATTTTATGAACTTAAAGTTGTTGAATCTCTAATTCATTTGAGAAACGTAAAAAAAAGGGGCTGGCGGGCGGGGCGGGGAGGGATTATATATAATAATATTTTAATTTTTAATTTTTAATTCAGAATAATTGCATTAACGTCAATTATGATTTTCGTACAATGTTATCAATTGTTTATTGGCCAAACAAAACCATCTCTTTCGGTTTAATCAAGATATATTCAATTAAACACAATTCAATATATCTCCTGAATATAACTAAGAGTTAATCTTGTTTTTCTCCATTTATCATAAATACTTCAATTGAATCGCATAAAAAGGCTTTATATATAACAATAATACAGCTGCTTATAAAAGCTTGACTGCTATATGAAGAATATGTAAAAAGAAAAGGAAATACGCGCAAATCCGCCTTTGCGGTTAAAAAGCGAGTTCACGAATGGAGGGTAAAGGAAAAGGAAGGAATGATAAGCTCTCGTGGGAAACTGAAGCGAATGGATGTATCTTTCTCTTTTTCTCGGCGCGCGACTTTATATTTTCGACTCTCCTCGAGAATATTTTAATTTATAGGCTGAGACAGAGCGATAAAGAGAATGGGCGAGAAATAGAGAGCGAGAAGAGTTGTGTTTCAAGATTGATATGAGTCTGATTTTTGGTTCTGGTGTTGGTTACATTTTCTGCTTTTCTTTTTCTTGCTCAACTCTTCCTTCCGTCCGTCTTACTGTTCACGATATTCACTTTATCTTAGAATTTTAGTTTTCATTTTAAACCTTCTTTTGAAGTAATGTGTTTACTATATTTTTTAATAGGCATATTCCTCTATTTTACTTTTACTTGCTGTTAAAAACTTTAAGTATACAGTGAAAGTTGAGCTCTTCCTTATATAGAGTATAGTGTTTTTCTTTATCATAAAACTGCATTGAAATATAATTATTTTATCAAGAAGTTTTATTTAAAAAATACATATTATTAAACTTAATTTTTTTTTTTTCACTTTTTAATTTAATTTGTTTAAAACCTTTTTTCGCATTTTTTTTTAATTCTTTTTTTTTTTTTTTTTCATTTTTTAATAAGATTGTTGTTACCTAAAAAAAACAATAATTGTCCAATGCGTAAACGTTTATCTTATATCTTACGTAATTAATACAATTTGTTTATCTGAGTGGATAAATCAAAAGTACATTGCTCTATTTCTGTAAATGTATTCTCTATTTGTAAATAATTATAGTTTTCCTAAATTTATCTTTTATAAGGAAATATAGTATTATATTTACGTCTGTTTGAAAAATGAATTTCATAGAAGTTGTCTAGATATTTCCAGTCTAGAAAATTCTGCTATTCGATTTCTTCGGAAGGTCTTGTGGATCCAGAAAATTTAAGTTTGTATGATGTTATTCCATAAAATCAAAATATGATTTACTACAATTCGTATGTTCAATTTTCGTATTTTATTCATTTTCAAATAGGATTAGTCCGACACATTTTTTGAGAGTATTGGGAATAGAAATTTTTTTTTTTTTTTTTTTTGAGTAATATTTATTTAAAAATCAATTTATTTCAATTCAGAATTTTTGTAAGATATTCATATTTGCAGATTATTAGCATGAATTTTGTGGGAAGTGAAAAAAAATGTTTCTATAATTAAAATGTGTATATAATTAAATTTTACAAAACATATTATTGATTTAATTGAAAAATTTTACTTGCGTACATAAATAATTTTGTATCTAAGATAATTTTAATGTATATTAAATTTTACATATTAAATAGCTTAATCTCCATGCAATCTTTAGATATTCCTTCTTTTCTACCAAAATCGATTATTACATAAAAAAAGGGGGAAAAAATATAGAATTTGAAAAAACTAATTAGCAAAATTTTTCAGTAGATGCAACTTGTAGACGTTACATTATCTCATAAATTAACAACAAAATAATGCATTGTTTTTATATATAAGTATAGAAATTCATGATTAGCTACAGTAAAAGGAAAGTAAATAAGAAAAAATCATTCATAAATTTATCTTTGGCACGAAAAACTGTTCTGTATTCTTAAAATCTTATTTTTACTCTGGAAAATTAATGGCTGATCAGTCTTTTGTTTATGATAACAAACAACAAAAGTTTTTGTAAATGTATAGGAAAGAAATAATTTTTCATTTATACTTTTTAAATATAAGAGAAAATATTGAATTTTTAATGAATGATAAAAAAATTCCTCGGAGATAAGAAAAATATTTAAATTTATGAAAATTGAGTATTTTACATGAATAATAATAAGTTACTGCCATTTATTTACCTAAATTAATCGTTATACTTTACATGTATTTACGAATGTATCTACATGTATTGATTTTTGAATCTCATTCAAAAAGTATTACTATTATTTAAAGACAATAGTATCACTATTATTTAAAATTTTGAAAATTATTTTACAAAAAAAATTGTATTTACGTATTATTTAATTAAATCGAACATTTGGTCATGAATAACACGTTAACATTGTTTTAATTATCATTGACAAAAATGTTATAATATCCGTTTCTTATTTTATATTGTGCTCAAAACAGGTTTATGTAGGTAAATATATTATTTTATGTATAATTCTTTATATAATTGCTATAGTTACGTTTTGAAAATATTATTAAAAAGAATAGAATATCGAAGTAATTTAATGTCGATAAGAATTTTGCATTATAAAATTAAATTTATTAAATTTTATAATTTTGTTATTTCCGTGTTAAGAATATATTTATCAATGTTACTTAGAGAAGAGTATTTTAATATCTTATACAATCAACACATAAACTAATTACATGCCATTGTAAGCCGAATAAATATTGTATTGAAATAAATTATAATATGAAGAATTAAAAGTTCCAAAATAATTGTAATTTCATTGTTATAAATTTTATATGAAAAAAAAAATGTATTTTATAAATCAGTAAAGCGGAAGTTTAGTAATGTGAAATAAATAATAAATTCCATTAAATTAAATATGAAAATACATTGTGTTACACTGATGTATAATAATAACGATGTAGTCATGCAAATTAACTGTAATTAAATTGTTTAGTAGGTAGTAGGATGTCGGTATGTAGCTTATGAAACATTTTTGTAATATTCGTATTTCTATTTTTTTAATTTATTTTTTTTTTTAAGTAATTTTACTTGAATGTAGTTATTTTAAACTCGGAAGTTCATTATTCCACAAATATAAAATAGACTAGTTACTTTCATTGTGTACTTGTTGTATCCAGAATTTATGTCTGCACCTTCTTTCACATTCATTTTAATATTAGCCTTTCACTTTTGCGTTCATCTACTTTAGATTCTTCTGCTCTTATTCAGCTACTGGAACTATGCATGCAATATCTTTGTTTTGTATCACAAATATTTCAATTTACATTATTTAATAACATAAATATTTTTTTTTTTCTATTTTGTACAATTTTTTATAAATACACATTTAATAGATATAAAGCATTAAATAAATATATTTTGTAGAGATATAATTAAAACATGTATTTCATCAGAATTAATTAATACTAGTAGAAAAATAGGAAATTTGATAACATTCTTTTTGAAAGTATATATATCATTTTGGAGTATAAAACGTGATAAATCAGAATAGATACGCTTCCTTGTATAAAAAAAAAAAAAAAAAAAAAAAAAAAAAAAAAAAAACGATTATGATATGCCGATGACGTAAATTTCTGTTTGGGCTGATTTTTCTCTCAACGCAAAAATAGATGGAAGTACATTGAGTAAACGGATATAATTTGAAAAATTCATTGCGAGCAGAATGGAAATATTAACTTGAAGTAGAGTTAAATCCATTTAAAGTATTCTCATAATTTTTGTAGTGGAATTTCTCTTTGTGATGAAAAGAAATTCCTCTTTGAAAGATTTAGGGTATGCGCCTTGCACACTTGATGCTCTTGAATTCAAAAAGAACGAGCATCAACGGTTTATATTATCACACTTTCGTCGAAACTCTACATTTTCACGCAATTCTTGCCTGTAACATGATGCAAGCCAACCGCATGTATAAGAAAAGATAGCGTTGCTGTTTTCCGACATAAAATTTTCCTCGTAAAAGTAAGATTCGAAGGGGTAGAATATACGTTAACGTTATAAAAATAGTTAATTCGCACTTGCATGTTCTTCTTAGAACGTTCCACGATAACCGATAGATGCGTGTTTTTACATAAGTAATTTTACAAGCTATTAAGCTATGAATTTTATTTCTCATACGTTAGTGATACAATACACTTGAGCTTACACGTTAAACCAACTTTAAAAACGTTAAACTAAGAAATACGTTGCGAGTTCCAGGCTTTCGATATCTATGTATTTATATTCTTGAAATTCTGGAAATACTCGAAGCATTTAAAATAAGATTTTCTATCCTTATATATTTAATTACATGTAAGTGTCGACATATAAATTTATCATATTAAGCCAATAATTTCTTTCAATATCAAATTTATCCTTAATTCAATATAAATAAATTATAATAAATAAGAGACAATAGTAACAGGCATTATTAAATAATGGTAATTTATAATTAACAAGAAAATTTGGTTAAAAGACTCAGTATGATAATCTTGTGTCTCAATATATCTCAGTGATGTATACTATAGATTAGGATACTGCGAATAATAAAATTTTGTTAAGATAGCTTTAATTACTATATGAGGAAAAATAATCAAGAAATTCTAAAATATTTTTATATATTAATGATAAAGTACCTAATGAGTCACACTCAAGAAGTAATTTTTTCAAATGATTTGGAAAATTGTATTCGAGATTGTATTCGAGCAAAAATTGATATTTTTCCTCGCAACAAATACCTAAAAATGTCAATGGTAAGGCCATGTATTCCAACAATGTGCTTATACAAAATATTCAAGTATCTGCCGAAATCAATCACATATTTTATTGGCAGATCTTATCTGTCAATAAAACTTCGCTTATGTATTAAGGATCCACTATATATAGCGACTTCTACCTCGATCAACTAGATACTTGGTATGCATGGCAATGCGTTCATCAAATCCTTTTCATCTTAAAACCATATTTAGACATCGAACATCGATGTTCCTCCATTGAAATTGTGTTCACGATGTACGACAAACTCGTGCCTCGGATGATTTTTCAATTCTGATAAGACGAAGATGAAGATTAACGTATAAACTACTGGTGACCAAGTGGCATGGATTTCATATCTGTGAAAAAAAAAAATTTATCGACAACACTCTATTGAGTTTTCCTCTGGGATAGAAGATGACAGAAGAGTTAATGCACACAAAAAGTAAAAGGGATTCCCTGGCACACACGAACCTCAGAGGTGAGATTTCAATTTGTTTATCTCACGAGAGTTCCTATCCTACTACTCCAGTTTTTTTCTTTCTTTTTTTCTTTCTTTTTTTTTTTTTTTTTTTTTTTTTTTTTTTTTTGGAGAAAACAAAATTTGTTGTAGTAAGAAGAATTTCCACAAATCAATTCTCTTTGGGAAAGTAGTAAATATCTGTTGACTGTCGCTCAATAGCGAAAACAAAGCGAAAAGAAAATATTTTCTCGTTTAAGGTACAGTAAAATTTCGTCGTAATATAGTCTATATTTTTCATAAAATCAATGCTGATACGATTAAAAATAAATGATATAAATAGGTAAAAAGTAAAATACACGTAATTTGAATTAAGAAATTTTTACTTTATAGTATGAATAATTTGAATTGTCAATTTAGATTTTTTTGGCAATTATGCATCTCAATAGATATGTTAAATAAGTATTAATCTAAATAGATTATCCTGATAAAATATTATAAACATACTTAGAAAGGCATCGATATTCTCTCTCTCTCTCTCTCTCTCTCACTCTGTGTGTGTGTGTATATATATATATATATATATATATATATATATCTGTCCCACTTCACGTTTCATTTCTCGAAGCAGTTTAGGTATTGAGGGAATTGACTTTACCGAGCACAGTAGATAGTATATATTTGTATATGAACGACGAGCGACGATGTAAATTTATAAAAATAGTAGCATCGACAATGCAGAAATGAATTTGTTCTCACTGCTAAACACGTATTTAACAGAACGTACCACCGACTCCGTTAAATTACATGTTACTCGTCCGCAATGTCAGAACATTATTATCAGCCGGAAAACGTTCGTTCGCACAAGGTCGCTGCCAACAGTGTCGAGCCTAAAAAAGGTCATCCAGTAGCAGTATTTAAAAAAGAGGAGAAGGAGGAGGAGGGGGGGGCGGGGGAAAACAACATTGGAAGGTCATAAAGGAGTTGGCGATAATCGTGGGCTCGACTTTCGGCTAAATCAAGCGAACTGCACTTTCGAACGAGAAAGGAGATTGTGTGAAGAGGGCGGTGGAAGGAGACGACGGAGCCGCGAGTAGTTCTAAATAAAACCGCCTAGAATCGGCCGAGTGTCGCGGGAGAGCGAGAGGGAGAGGTGAATGGACCCTTAGAATAGAGAACGATCCGTGGGCCGAAGCCTCCTCTTCTTACTCTTATTCCTTTTGCACTTATTCGTCTCATACTTCGTTGCTCCGTCTCGTGTGTGTGTGTGTGTGTGTGCGCGCGCGAGAATCCCTTGATCGTGATCGCCTAGGAGAAGAGTACGAGAGAATCGGCGGAAGGTAGGGGGAGGCGGCACTTGCTTCCTCGTGCTGTGTCGGATATGTCGGAAGGCGAAAGCGAAGACGCCGCGTGAAAGCCACCTGAATGACAAAAATTGCTTAAATATTGGGCCGCCCTTGTGAGCGAGTAAATGATTAGTACAGTAGCCAAGTTTTTTTAGCGAAAGTGCAACGGGACGGACATGCGTTGATAAGTCGGGAGTTCGATGGCGAAGATTTCCGGAAATTCGTACGATACGAAAGCGACTTTTTCTGAAAAATGCCAAGCTGGTGACGCTTCCCGAGTTCCCGAAGCTTCTGGAGTGACGATTCATTTTTCAAATTTAACTGTCGCAGAAGCATATTTATATTGCGACGACTGATTCCTCTTATTACTCTTCTTTTACCGTTTAAATCAACTTTGTAACAACTGTGTATGCCGAACGTAAGATTTGGCTGAAGGAAAACAAACATATGATGGTTAAATGCCTTTTCTTAAGTAAATATAACAGCCTATTATTATAAATACTTAGAGTTCTGTTTTATCAAATTTGTATTATAGCCGTTGTTATTGTTATTATTGTTGTATTGTCAATTTAATTTGAGATATTGTTGTTGTTATCTCGGTGTATAGATATGTTTTATTTTGTTTTCTAATAAATTTTGATTTATGCTTTTACCACGTATTAAAAAAAAAAATGTTTTATACTAATGCACATATAAAATTTTTATGAATGTATTTATTTTATCCGTTGAAAGCATTTTTAACAAAACATTCCAAGATGGCTTTTATACAATAAAGGCATTCTATTATTATTTGCTCGACTATTAACAATATTCGTTCCGTTTGAATTCATTAGAATTATTTTGATTTTATTTTACTGTGCACATCGTTGTGCTTTTATAATTTAAAACTTTATGAAAGTATCGTATTTTAAAACATATTATCTGTTTGCATGTATAGATCCGGTATACAGTTACGCAAACCAATTCAAATATGTAACAAACATATCATCTAGATAATTCTTCGTAAACTTTAAACAATAAACGTTTAATTACTGTACGACAAAAAAATAATGCACTTATTATTAAGCAATAGGGAACTGAAAAATAATTTATTCAAATAAATGTATTAGTGATAAATGTGTTACAGGTTGGGACAAATTTTTGAATAATACTTTTAATATAGGAAATTTAATTTAGAAAATGAATATGACGTTTAGAATAGTCAACCATTGTAATAAATATATTTAATGGCATTTTTTTTTTCTTCTCTGGAATATATATTGTCGTTTTATGTTGAAACAGCATATACATACATATCCTAACGTACACTTTTTCGTTTTACTTCAACTTCTTCTTTTTCTTTTTTTTTTTAATAGCCTATTTATCATAAGTAATTATTATTCTAAGAAAGAATTCTGTTGTCTTATTTGAATAAAATGTTGAGTGCATGATGTATGAAAACATCATTGGCAAGTTTGGTATGAGACTTTGCTAATCTAGCCTATGACATTTAACGACGTAATTCTTCATTTAAATAATACACTTTCCTTTTTATCCTCGTGTTCACTGACTTCCGCACCGCGAGATATTAAATAGCGAAAGCAAACTTTTTGCTCCTTCTCTCCCATTATTTTGCATGAATCTTTCATTCTTTTTATTAATGAAATAATTCTAAATTTTTGTCATTTTATGAAACTATTTAATTATTTTTCTCTATGTTATTTCAAACGTAGACGCTTAGATATTCGATTTTTGCTCGTTAATTTGATTTTTCAAATATAAGTTGTACGAAAGTAACATTTTCATTGCTAACTTTGATAATTTGAGCTTCAAAACAAAATAAGATCTCATTTAATGTGCAAAGAAGCTTTTTAAGAGTAAGGATTAACCGAAGGTACTTTAGATAAAAAAAAAATAATAATAATAATAAAAATAAAAAAAAAAACAAATCGGTCAATTCCCAAAACTTTGTCTTAAGAGTTTGTCTAACATGATCTGTGCATTCCATTAGCGCTTGAAAACATGAAAAATCACCAAATGGAAAACTCATGAAACTTTAGTATCAAAATTCAAACAAACGGCAGATATTTTACCTTTTCCTTTTTTTTTATCCCTATATTATAGAGCTTTTAACAACCGTATCATTAAATTTTTTTAACACATTACATTCTTTTTCTATTCTTAATTTTAAATAAATTTATGAATTTTGATATTTTACACGTAATTTCTATATTTACTTGAATATCTCTCATAATCAATTACTCTCATTAAGAACATGATTTTAGAAAATAATAGAAATAGGAAGGCAATATGTGTCTATCGTAGATAAGATTTCTTTGCCGTTAACTTCTATTTTGAAGCGCTGTACTTAATTAATCTCACCTATAGAGATCAAAATGAGAATTGCTGACCTTTGCTTTTCACGAGAGTGGAGATAAAATAAATGCTTCAAGATAACTTGCTGCTATTCTGAAAACTTAAAATTTCTAGGAAGAAGAGAAATGACCATTAACATACAAAACAAGATTTAAATGTTTTTTCTTCATATTTAACATAATAGAAGAATATATAGTCGATGTATTTAGAATCTTTTAATTAGCGAATAATACAATTGATTGAAATTAAAAACTAAAAAACAGAGTGAAATTAAATATTCACCTAATGATAATTTAATGGGAAGTATTATTTATTTGAATTGCTTTTTTATTCATTAAGCCAGATATAAAATAATTACGAATCTTGAATCTATGATTCATATCATCGAATATTTGTCTTTAAAAATTTCATAAAACAGAGTTTACATAAATTACAGTTTGCCGTAAAATATAAAAATTTTGTTAATTTTTTCTAATATTTAAATTTCGTCTAAATAAATATCAACTTTTATGTATTCGTCATAATTTAGATATAAATTTAACGAATTAAGTTTATTTATATGAAAATTAAGTTTCATTTCCGGAATTAATTCAGCATGATTAGTATGAAAAATAAAAGCAAGCAATACTATTGTTTATTTAATTTACAATATATTTTCTCGTCATGCTACTTTCCTTTCATTACTGTTAATGATTCCTTGAACTTTCTTTTCATCCTCTCATTCCTCATGGTGTCTTATTTGCATATACGTACATCTATTATTTTTCATGAGAAGTTTTCCTCAAATTTAAAGCTGCTGAATGGCATTTTCTTGAAATTTATTTTATCCAATAAATGCGATAGCAATCTTCTTTTCTGGATAAAGTTATTTCAAAAGCTTAAATATTTAGTATTAATGCTCGTTGATAAACTTCCAACTCTGAAATAATAATTAATAATTTCTTTTATTATTTAAATATTAAATTTTTATTTAAAATTAATTGCCAATGTATTTATAATTATTTATAAAAATCATTAATTGCTTGTACATAGTGATAAATTTAGAAAAATATGATTTTCTGGATTATTGATTTTCTACAAAGTCGTACGTTATTATATCTATAAAAATGAATTTTAAAGAATTTTAAATGAATTCCCGTTGAAGTACTGTGAAATAAATTTTATAACGAAAATAAGGAATATGTCGAAAGATAAAGCACATCGTTTTAAATATTATTAACATTATAAAAAAAAAAATAATAAAAAAAAAAAAAAATTAAATTAAACATATAATTTAAAGATATAAAACTAATATTGCTACTAATATTTCTTCAAATAAATTTTAAATAATAAAATTCAATTTGATAATGTTCTTTCTATTTTTTAAACAATAAAAGCAAACGTTTGCTTCTTTATGTAGGAAAATTAATGCATATCAGATTAAGCCTTGAAAATTTTATTAAAAACTTGATGTTAAAAAAAGAAAAGTTAAAGAGTGAGTGAATAATTTATAAATTAATATAACGTTTGAAATAAATGTTAGTTTAATTTCAATTATTATCCAAAGATTAAAGCAATTTTTTTTTTAATTAATAGGAAATCCATAAAGTAGTCTATTATGATAATTTTAAAAATTGAAATGCTAAAATGAGTTATCAATAGATAAATCTTGAATTAAACTATTATTTACAATTTGTAACGAAAGATTTTAAATTCAGTATAATTCGCAAGTGGCTTAATTAAATTTTGTATTATAATTAATCGAATAGGTAACAAACGTCTTGGCTATTTCATTATTTCAGTAGACAATCAGAATAAATTTATAATAACTATATCTGTGTATGGTAATATTTGTATAGGTAAATGCGTAGTTTATTCGTGTAAAGATAATTTCGCGTTCAAAATAGCATCGATAAATCCTCTGTAAGCGTACCCAAGTATACACACGACAAACTGTGGGACAGACAGAAACAGACCAGCAGACAGTCAGGCAGACCAATGAGCAGCCGAATAGACAGGCAGCATTGCACCGATATATGTATGTACATAATACATAAGTATCAATAAATTTAAAGAAATATATATTTTGTATATCTTATAGAAATTGGCAAAATACCAGTAAATAAATCCTCGTAAGTATCTTTATATAATTATTTTATGGAATCTGCATTATCATTATCATTCCATAATTTGATGAAAAATAACTTAATCATTGTCTGCCTAACTTAGTCGCGATGCTTAATAAAAAGAATGTAGAAAGTTAAAAGCATAAAACACAATTTCTAGAAGTTTTAAAAAATAGGTAGAATAATTTTGTTAAAGGTACATTTCATGATTTTCGTCTCTCCCCCCCCCCATCCCCCACCCCGCCCCACTCACACCCTTTAATCACATTTTTTAATTTGTTTTCTTCAACTGCGTTAAAAAGAAAGAAGAGAATAAAACATGGTGATAAAGCAGCGATAAAAAAGAGATGACAAACGATGAAATATGAAAATATGATTCCCAAGAAAGTCATTCAAAGTTCTACCTATTTTCTGTTCGTAGAAGTACACGTGCACTAAATAAGGAATATTGGAAAACGTTACGTCCAACAAATATTGAAAAGTAATGCTCTATTTTCAAACTCGATCCATTCATATGAAATATTTAAAAGTATCTAAAAGAGAAACAAAAATTATCTTAGAATGTATTCCCTTGTAATGGGATTATAAAAAATGTAAATCGTATATAATCACTGTTAATGCCGTACGGTAATTTTATTTTTATAGATCTCTAAAATTACCAATTTAATTTACTTAAAATGTTTTAAATAAACATCTCGCAAGTATAGTATTTTTTATTGGCCTCAATAAAAACTTAAAATAAATTTATTGAAATCACAAGTGTTTAATATAACAGCGAATCAAATTACAAAGCAATTGTTATATGAGCTGACGCATTCGTTCCGTTCCCGAAAAGTCGTTAAAATTTTTGCGACTGCGCCGCTTTCCTTCCCTATGTTCTCTTCTTCCATTCTTCATTCCCCACTCTTGTCATCAATAAATGCTTTAAATACGATTTTCCAGAAAAGCTCATAAAAAAAGTAAAAATCCGCACTTTACGCAACCTTCGCGTATGCGGTAGGCACAAGGAGTGTTTGACGATCATTTATCGATGGTCTATGAGAGGAGGTGGGTGGGGGTGGAGGTGGAGGTGGAGGCGGAGGCGGAGGTGGATAAAAGTAACGGTTGATATAATACGTGCGACGAATGCATTTTATAAATCACAAAATGCAAGTAAAACTATGTTATTATGGATTTATCCGATAGTTTCAACCAAATTAATTAAAGTTCGCTGCATGCGAGCCACGCTTGCTTTTATTTTTTCTCCAATCTCTTCACGAATGTATGCGAAAATTTTCTGTTAATAATAAAATACAATATTTTAAATTGAGTGTGCGTGCGTACGAGCATACGTATATCTAGCGTCAAAGAGCAAAGAAGACTTGCTAGGGAGAGTGGTATAATAATGTATGAAAGGAGAGAGATAGGTAAAGGGGATACAGAGAGAAAGAGAGATAAAGAAAGAGGGAGGGAGAGAGAGAGGGGGGGGGAGAGAGAGAGAGAGCTAGATGTAATCGACGATTTATGCGCGAGCGGACGGTGTCCCTTTAGGGGTATATAGAGTGAAAAAGATAGAGAGATAGTGAGAAACTGACATAGAGATCTAAACAAGTTAAAGTAAGAGAGGGAGAGAGGGACGGAATCAGAATAGAAGAAATAGAGATGAGAGGCTCCGTGGAGTGGTGATGTTGAGAAAATTGTGTAGTTGTTTCATCGGCGGAATTTTATAGGAAAATTTAATATTTCATTTAAGTTTTTATAAAATTCAATTGTTTCGAGATATTTTCTTTATTTCATCCAAAACAAAATTCTTTTTTTATACTACGAAACAACACATTTTCATCATAGAAAAAAAAGAATCCATTCTCTATATTTTAATAAATAATATTATTAAGTTGAATTATTCCGTTGGCTTAATAAATATACAAGTTTTTACTTCAATAAAGCAACGTTCTAAAAATTTCGTATTAATTAGTACAAAGTTTTAATGAATAACTAAAACTTGTACAAAAATAATTCCTTTTAAATGAAAGTAAACAAAATTGGAATGTATTAAACAACAGTAATAAAAGAAAATCATAGAATAACAATAAGAAAACGGTAGAATAATAGTCTCCGAATGATGGAACAATAATAATAATAATAATAATAATAATAATAATAATAATAATAGTAATTGTTAGAAAAGAGGGATCTTTATATAATTAAAACTTTATATTTTATCTTTTAAATGCAGTTTCTCGTAAAAGTTATTTCTAATTTCTTTCTTATTTATTTTTCAACCATGAAGGCTATAACAAATTTAATTATAAAAATACACGATAAAAACACAATATGCATAAGTAAACAGAAAAATCCATTAAATTCATAAATAAATATTATAATTGTTAGATAAAAAATAAAATGAATAAATAAGAAAAGTTATTTTTAATGCATTAGGAATGATTCATCTCATATTTCAACATCTACTTTCATAGTAATTAAGACTGTCATGTTATCGAGTCGTTGATTAATGGAATGTTCTGCGCAATACTCAACTTCACCAAATCAACTGGACACGAATAAGTGGTGTCCCTAATTAAAAAATACATCAATTTTAATAAAACTTAAATTTGCTAGCCCTTGATAATGCAATATATGCCTCTGTACTTTATTTCCAGCAAATATATCAATAATTCCTCTAAGAGCTAACGAAATATTAATGGCATAGACCATTACTTTTAAAGGAACTTTTATAATATCGTTCATTTAATAAATTGAATTTTATAAATATAAATACTCTACTCATCAAAATGATTATTAAAGTAATTTTTTATATTACTTATCGACATTATGCCTTCTCATTTACTTTCAATTGTTTATTCTGTCGTTCGTGCAACACATAAAAAAATAAAATAAGCCTAATGAAATGCCCCAAGTCCAATATGCATTAATTTTATTTACAAAGGTTAATCTCACGTTTCATAAATTTATAAATATTTTAATAATACATAATAAAAAAAAATTTCAGAACTAGACATCCAAAAGAATCAACGAAGTTATTAACAATTAACACACTTCAATTAATATAATGACATTTAGAATTTAGAATTATCCTTATTATTATTATTATTATTATTATTATTATTATTATTATTATTTTTTTTTTTTTTTTTTTTTTTTTTTTTTTAGTCGTCAAGTAATGAATGACTATTATCTTTTATTCATTCTATTCTGTAGATTAATTTACTATTATATAAAGTTTAAAGTGAATATTTCAATAATAATGTTAAAAGTTATTGAAAGAAAGTGACAAAATTTTATAAACTTTTTGCCAATAAGTTTTGAACTGCTGGTAAAATATCTACGTAAAACTTCATAATACAGTTGATTATACTGGATAACAAAGCGGAACTGAATTTTAGTATTGCATAATGTTATATTAAATATATATATATATATATATATATATATATAAACTTTATTTAATCTATTCTATTCGTACAAATGAATTGTAAATATTCCGTATGTAAATAAATAAATAGTTATATAAGATAAATTAACAAAAATAATTAATAATAATTTAGAATACGAGATTATAATTTCATAAATAATTAAAAGTTTTACTAATATATATATATATATATATATATATATATAGACATCAATTATATTTTAGTTGTAGATTTCAAATTATTAATTCAAAAGAGCTAGTAGTTTTATATTATATCTTTCAATATTTTTGAACAATTTTTTTCTTATTTCTGTCTTTCTTGTAAACATAAACATAAAAAGACAAGCAACAATAGGAAAATTAAGTACAAAGCAAGGAGAATGCATGTAAGATTTAGAATGAAATCGGGTGAAGGTGAGGAAGACAGGGAGTTTGATACAGCGAGATAAGGAGGAAGTTGGCACTGCTTTTCTTCTGAAGTATGGGGTTTGGTCGCTTTTACGTCAGTGGTGCGAAATTGTCGTGGAGGGAAAAGGGATGAATATATACTTATATGTGGAGATGGTATGCATAGACATGGGGTAACGTTCGTGTGTAAGTGAGGAGGGAGAAGCAGAATAGAAGAGAAAAGCGAAATACGACAGCTCGGCAAGGTATTGGACTTATGGAAAATAATTTCTCCGTAGAAATAGCATTATGCTATGTCTATTTATTTTAGTAAAAGAAAATTTATAAAATATACTCAAATGCTAATTATTAATTCTTTTCTTCTTTTTTTTTTTCTTCCTTTTTGTTTGTTTAGAAATGGAATTAAATTTAATAAAATCTACTTATTATGAGCGTGTAACAAACTAATGAAATGATAATACATCATTGTAATACATTAGAACAAATTATATTAATTTACATACGACTGCTAAATTTAAAATAATAAATTAGTATTTTGAAAATTAATTAATCCGCAGAAAATGTTTAATATTGTAATAATATGTTTCAGTATAATTGTAATTGTTAAAAAATTTCAATTTTAATTGTTAAATTCTTTACAAATATAGTATTTGCATAGAGTACTTTAAATTATACTGCATGTAAAATAATTAAGGTAATTGTATGAAAATATTTTCTTATAAAATTAAAATAAAGCACAATTATAATATTAAAATATAATTTACATTTGTGTTTCCAATATTAATAACAATAGCGACAATATCAATACTGTTATGAATCATAATATCAATAATATTAACGACAATAGATCATTTTGATAGTGATCAGTAAAGTTGCGCACTCAAATTTTATTTTAAAAAAGACAAATAGGAAGAAGGAGTATTTTACAGTAATTTGCATATAAATTATTTGTATATTCCATTTTCATTAAATATGCCATATACTTTATAAATTGTATTCAATTGTAATGAGGCAATTTATTATTATTCTTCCATAGGATAAATTTTTTTTCTATCAATGCATAATTTGTTATGAAAATTAATCTAGCGAGATTGTTTTTATAGAAAAGAATATTGTTTTTTTTTTTTTTTTTTTTTTTTTTTTTTTTTTTATCGTAGCTAGAAAAGCCAAGGAGCAATTAATTCAGTAGTTTTTCATCACTATTTTATAAGTGTATTTGAAGACACACTAATGAATATAGATAAGAAAATTTTGATAAATAATGAACTCGGGACTTCGTAGCCATTAGCATTTTTAATAACGTCAATGTTTATTTTGCTGAAAAGTCAATTCGTCTTCAAAAGCATGATTTTATAGAGCATCATCGTATTCGCGAATGTAGCTCTGATTACCAAGAAAAGAAACTTATAAAGCCAAAATATGCGGTAATAAGCCTTGGCGAGAGTGTAGCCGCGCTTGTGCGATAAAGAGGTAGGGCAAAGAGCTAGACTCGGGGTGTTAGACAAGGCGAGAGATCTCGATGCCGTTTGCGCGTGTGCACGTGTACACGGCATCCTAAGGGTGAATTGCTACTTGCCATTATGAAGCTACGGGTGAGGTTAGGGGCGCGAACTTATGGACTGAGGCGGAAGGGGCATAGAGGATGAAAGGCTCTGCTGGACGAGTGCAAGGAAGAGCGCTAGTAAAGGAGAAGATGAGTTGAAATTGAAGTAACAGCGAGCAAGATAGATACAGCGAGAGAGTGAGAGAGAGAGAGAGATAGATAGATAGATAGATAGATAGAGAGAGAGAGAGAGAGAGAGAGAGAGAGAGAGAGAGAGAGAGACGGTGAAACGATAGAGAAACTGGTGTATAAAAAGGGATAAATGCCTGAAGAAAGAGAAACAAAGAAAAGATTAAAACAACAGGATAAAGTAGTGGGCGGAGAAAGAAAGAAAGAATCAAAGTAAAGTTGAAAGGGGCAGAGGGGATAATTAACGAAGTAGTTAATGTGCCGTATTAAAATATCATCCTACGGGCTTTATTCTATTATTATACGTATAGATTTGCACAGACATTAAAGCTTTATGAAAAAAGAAAATATTCCAAGTTGACCAACTAAAAAATTATTCCATGTAATAATGAATTTAAATAATAGCATTACATAGTTTTGTAGATATAACTTACATATATCCGAGTTAGTTTTATTAAAAGAAGAAGAAAAAAGTGCGTGTGTATATATATATATATATATATATATATATATATATATATCCTTCACTGTATAGGAGAGCAAAGAGATTTGGAGAATGATGAGAATGAAATATATGGTTAGTGGATTTTGCTAAAGGAAGGTATTACGCTTACGCGCGTGTACGTAGCCCAGCCAAAGATGGAAATACTATATAAGCAATAAGACGCTGGTTTATAAGCTCGACGAATAATGATAATAATTGAATAAATAAATAGCTAAGCACATGGGCATTTATAAAATTATTTACAATATTATATTCCATTAATTTTTAATGAAGATTTTGAAAACTTAATATGCACATCCTATGTATGTCAGTTGCTATATATATATATATATATATATATATATATATATATATATATATATATATATACTCATATTTATTTATTAGTTTCAAGGCAAAATATTTATGAAAATTATACGAAAAGTTAAAAACTTAATTCGTACAAAATGAAGCTTCAATTACTGTTATACGATGTACTAATTTTTTGTTGAACATAGAAATATATTACCTGTCTTTGACATAGCTTTCTGAAATTTATAAAGTCTTTAC
This sequence comes from Ceratosolen solmsi marchali, assembly GCF_000503995.2. Lineage (NCBI taxonomy): Eukaryota > Metazoa > Arthropoda > Insecta > Hymenoptera > Agaonidae > Ceratosolen > Ceratosolen solmsi. Next base: position 7,995,850 of record NW_011948417.1, read on the forward strand.
ATTAAGCAATGTGTCGTGACTAAGAGAATTATATTATAAATCTATTTAAAGTCAGTTTTAATTTACATAATATGTAATATTAGTTTCAAAATGCAAATAATATTAATAATACTGATATTTTTAGATATTATCTTCTTTGAATATATTCATCGTAAAAACTTAATTAAATTATCATTGAGAATTCATAAATATTTGTAAAATAAAATAAAAATTTCAAATTTTCATATTCATAATTATCTCTTTAATTGAGTAATAGAATTAATAATTTTTTTTAATAAACCCTTATAAATATTTTTATTATAAATTATCTTGCTGCACGTTCCTGGATATATATGTCTTCCTTAAATATTAAAAATAAACGAATGTTTTAAAATTACTCATTAAATTTAATATCAAACTTATTTGCTTTTTTACTTTAAATCAATAACTACAACCTCAACGATATAACTATTCTAGACATGCACCTTTTTCACAAATTAAATTATATATTACAATATATATATATATATATATATATATATATATATATATATATATATATATTTATATTTATATTTATATTTAGATTCATAAGTGTAATTGTAATAGACTCGCGATCGCGCGCATACACACACACACACACACAAAAACACATTTATAATATATACGTACGTGAATAAATATACAAATATATATAAATAAATAAATAAATATATATATATATATATTGAGGAAGAGAGAGAAATAAATATCTAAATATATTAATTTAGTCTTATAATTTCAAAAACTTTGTCTATAACTATTAGTCTATGTTTTTCTCCCCTAAATATAGGTACATATTTGTGCATGCGCATGTGTGCGTGTATACGTGTGTGCGGAAGTAGGGGAGAGCGAAGCGAGACTAGGCATTATTGGTTTTTGTCGCGCATGCTTAGTAAACTACTCTCAAGTTGGTTAAACAACTTTCTCGTGTTTAAATATTAAAAATGAGATAATTACACATAAAATTATATAAATTACGAAAATTTTTATTTTTTTTAATTTTTTTAAAATTCAAGTTTGAAATAAATTTAGTGCCGACTTGATCTGGATTATAAATTATAGATTGTGCATTTAAGAATGCAAGCTTGGAATTCGCCTTTTATTGTGAAAATATTGACTTCCGATAGAAATAAAGAATATAAAGAAACTTTTGATGAAAAAGAATTTTTTATAAAAATTCTTAGAGAGTAGTTAACGATAGTATAAGACACTTCGACCTTACTAGCCTTTGTATGCTTTTCATACGCTTTTCATCATAACTTTTGTTTCGCTTATTCACCAGCTACATTTAACATTACCAGTATAGTAAATATAACAGGAAAACGAACTGTGTTTAAAATGATAATGCAATCATCATTTTACAGCAAATAATTCAGCTAGAAAATTTGCAGCACATAAAAATTGTACACGAAACGTCGAATTCTTAAGAAAATTTAAGGTAGTGAGCTTCCGAACCTGTCAACCTTTTTCTAATGGAAAAAACTTCAGGAGCCGTATAATAAACAACGTTAGTAACTGTTTTACTTTGATGGGCTTTGATTTTTTACTAATTGCATAGTATATTATTTTTCACAATTATTAAGTTTATAAAAAATATTTGTAATATAATACTTAAATTACAGGAAATATTTTTCATTATTTTTCTTGTAATTTTAAATAATGATTTTACTTGTGCACTATTTGTAATAATATTATTATTATGTTATTATATAACGTTTGAGAGTTAATTGGATTTCAGATAATTTTGCATGTAATTTAATTTCATTGATATTTTCAGTTCATATTATACTATTGAAATGTTACATTCATTTAAATAATTTTTTTAAGTAATACTTAAAAAAAAAAAAAAAAAAAAAAAAAAAAAATAACTAGGTAAATAAGTCTAAAAGTAAATTTTAATTTTGATTATATAATATAGTTAGTCGCGTATAATCAGAAATTTCTTAAACAGAATTTTTAATTATTATAGAAAGATAAAATATATTGATTATTTCATTATAAAAACATTTATTATGACATTATTCCCTCAGCAAAGTTTAATTTATAATCTTACATTAATTATTACTTTGATATAAAATTATTTCAGTATTTAATGAAATTAAATAAAAATTAATTAAAAGACTGTAATATTTCTTATAAAAATAATATAAAAATGCAATTTGCAGACAAATTAGAAAATACTTCATTAAATTAGTTTTAGTACTATCTTAGGATAAAGTACATTAATAGGAAAAGACATGATAAATGTATTTCAACTGAGTTTATATAAAAATTAATACATATATATATATATGTTTCAAGGTAACAGAAAGTACTTTTTTTAATTAAATGTCATATTGTTTAATATGTAACTGCGCATCTAATAATATCTAGAATACATCAATATTTTTAATTCAACAATACTCTTGTTTGTATTTCATCTTACTAATAAAGTTTCAAATTAAAACATAGATTTTTTTTTATATTTTAAAAATATTTGCAGACGCAATTAAGCAAAGTTCGTCAGTTTCAGTCTCTCAACGTATTAAATTTATGTCAATCAATTATTCTGTTTACTGCTGTTGATAGGTTATTTAATTTTAGATCATAATGCATTTGGAAATTAGACAGCCATATTTAAGTCATTGGTATTGGAATATTTAATGGGTAATAAATGTTGGGGAAATTTTGATTTTTTGAATAATATTTTATCATATAAATGTGATATCAAATAAATTCTTAAATTATTTACCTTTTATAAAATATATTTTATTCCAGAGTTATAAAGTAGAGTAATCCATCCATCTTTGGCCTTTGACATCGATAGCACTGCACTTTTCATCTTTCACGACTTACTAATGTATATTTAACGTGAATCGTTATTATTCAGCTTTCCGTAAACTCGTGATTAATAATTTATCATAACTATAATATAATAAAAATTGATGTTTAATGTTACGAAATACTCAATTCATTTTTAATTTTTTTTTTTTTTTTTTTAATTTACGAACGAACTTCATATGCATATGTAATTTGAAATTTTAAGATATGGTGATCGGTAATAATTAAACGAAGCTTGATTGTAAAATATGAGGATGCTAAGTTTTAACTATATTTTATATAATTAATTTCGTAATTAATTTTCATGAAAGAAAAGTTAAAGTATGATGCTTCATATTAAAGGGAAAATAATTGTATATCATTTCTAATAATCCTTGAAAAATTATATCATATTTTTAGAAATTCTCTTTCATTACTATAACCAAAATTAAGAATTACATCGCCGTTTCATATATTTCTCCTCGTACATAAAGAGTGAAATACAAACTGACAGAAAAAATTAATAAGAGATAACAACAACAGAAATAGAACACAATAAATACGATGAAACGGATCAGCGAGTTACGACGCATTCATTTTTAATATGATGTTTTACTCAAACAATATGTACTAATATTTAACAAATATCTATTATACCTTACAGTTATCATATTTTTTTACATTCTTATTTAAATTTAAAATTCATTTATTATGTAAATTAACATGTTGATTTTAGTGTGATTTAAATAAGAATAAATAAAAGCAGCGGTATCTATGAATTTTATGATTCGAAAAGAAAATATGATTTCGAAAAATCGAATAAAAACATTCTTTAAATGGCTCAGATATGCAATAGTCCTGTGCAGGCCCTTTAATTAATTTTTTTTTAAATAAATATATTTAATGGTGGCTGTTACATAGGCGAGCTCAGTAATTTTAATTTTAATGCCAAGTCTTCGAGAAGATTCAATGTGAACGTTTGAAAATTTGTTAATAAGGGAAATTAAATATGAATTTAAATGTAAATTGTATTTTGTGTCAAGGATGGGAAAAATTAACGTTTTCGCAATATTACATTATTGAATGAAATATATTAATATTAAGTGCTTATTATATTCACTTAATTCATTAACGATAATTATTGTGAAGGAAAATATGGTTGTACAGTAGAGCTGCTTAACATATTAAATATAAATTTAATTAATTTTATAAAAATTACTCTTTAGGAATAGTATTATTGGGTGCGCATATTTTCCAGAGTGCATCGTCCTAGTTAGATTTTAAACGCATATTATATAATGATGATTCTATTGATTTTGCATAAAGTTCCATGGGATCTGTTGCTATTGATGTAACAGAGTTTTTCACAAAATTTACATAGCATGAAACGATTGCCAAATTATTGAAAAAAAAATCAAAATTTTATATTCATATAGATAAGGGCTATTTTAATTTTAAATTATAATTAACAGCGATTTCAAAGTAGCAGAAAGTGTATAAAAATTATCTAATTTGTAAAAGAGTCACAAATTTGCTTTTTCTATGACTATCATTTTTATGAATATCAAGTTCTAGGAGTAAAATTCCTTCTTTTTTTTTTTTCTAAATATCGACAATAAATGAACGGGTAATTTTGCTATAATGAAGATGTCAAATACATATGCCAAAAGAGATGGGGAGTAATCTTCAATATTTCACTTCTTTTACCTTCTAGTTCAATTTTATAAAATAAAATAAGTTTTCCATTATTGATAGGATTTACGAATGCGTAACTTGTGAATTGTTGTTGTCATTGTGGTTTTTTCTTTCTTTCTTTCTTTCTTTTTTTTTTTTTTTTTTTTTTTTTTCAAATAGGGCATACGGATTTCAGATGTCGTAGTCAATTTGCACGAGGACAAAAATCTTATTCGCAATTTATTATTTAGCATTGATATTTATTAGATAATCATTGGCTTTACTAGCTAATTTCATACTTTCTTCGGTACTTTGGACGGAGGAAATTACTCAAGTTAGCAGTTAGTATTAATTAATGTTTAAGTAGAACGTCATATTGTCATAGAACCTGACACAATGAAAGAGCATTAGGAACATTATATTAATTTAAGGCGAGGCAATAAGACTTGTATGTAACTGATATGAAATTAAGGAATAAATGCTGCCGAATGACACAGAGAAAACAGAGAAAACCCAACGAAAGAAATATAAACGAATAAAGAAGATGAGAAATTTTAATAAATTAATATATGTGATGTACATAAGAGAGAAAGACGTTAAACGAGGATCTTCAAATGACATCTTCATTAATGTCCGAAAGTCGCAAGTGGAAAAGTGAGGGAGCTAAATAGGGGGCGGAAGTTAAAGAGGAGAAGGAGGATAAGGCAAAAAGAAGTAGTAGCAGCAGCAGAAGAATAAGAAGATGAAGAAGAAGATGAAGAAGATGATGAAGAAGAAGAAGAAGAAGATGATGATGAAGAATACGGTCGAGCAGACGGTAATTTATGCGTGTTTGATGGATATATAAATGCACAAGGTAGCTCTAGTTGTACATAAATATATTTGTGGACTGTTAGCAAACAAAAACTTCTTAGCTTAATCGTAACTCTCTGATATCTCGCATCATTTTTATTATTTTATTTTCCGTTCGCCTGTTATGCGTTTCATTTGTGTTTTCGGTATAGTTTTGAATTTTAAATCACTGCGTGGAGGTCATTAGCTAATTAATTGACAGTCTACTGTGTTATTTTTGTATTGAAAAAAGATTAGAACGAGGGTTTTGTGAGTCGGTATCTAATTGTCTGTCTTTCGAAAGGGGCGAGCGAGTTTGAAAGAATAAATCGCTGAAATCACTGATCATTATAAGGAGTGGAAATGTATAATCTATTGTTAACCCCTTTCAGCTTTGCTTCGTTTTTACCAATCGCAGCTTTTCTCGAAGACGATGCTCTCGTATTTACCGATGTTGCCTCTCCTGATTTCACCAACCCGTAAAAGATTTTCCTGGGGCGTTAAATAAATATCACTTTCTCTCATACCCGCCTACTCGCGCCGCGCCTATTGTCGTTTTCTCATGGGATCAGATCGGAGGATATGGGAAAGGAAAGGATCGAGGGCGCGTTGGTGAATAGTTAGATTGTCGAATTTAACTCCCCCCCCGCCTCTCCCACCGTCCCTCCACAGGCAAGTCACACTAGACGGACCTTCATACTCTATTTTAAAGTCTCGGCTCCATAATCAGCATCATTTCTACCGTTATATTAATTTTATTTCTTCCTTTAAATATAATAGTCTCGGCTCCTTCTAACAATTTTTAACAAATAAATGATTGCTTATTGAAAAATTGCTTCTCCATTGAGAAATATGTAAGGATGAGATCGAGGCAAGGAGATGAATTATCGTAAACTTATGCTGAAAGTGCCAGTTCTTACGTTTAACATGCGGTTAGCGTTAGAATTACATTCTAAGAATTGCTTATATAAGTTTTGTATATGAAAGCAAAATAGCGAATGGAGTCTCAAGTTATTTCTAATATAAAACATCACACTAATACATAAATATTATTAAATTATATGCACACATAATAATAATGAAATTAAGCAATTAAAATTTCTTAATTAAAATATTAAAGCTGCTACGTGCATTACAAAAAAAAAAAAAAAAAAAAAATTCTGGTTTGTTGGAATTAATACAAAATTGTATGATTTCAACGTTGTATGATTGTTATCTCGGTACAAGGTCTAACAAACTTTACCGTTATAGTTTTTCTTTTATTCTCTACAGTATAATCAAAAGTAACTGAACCAGAATATTTAACTTTATTTTTATGTTTCAGAGTATTACTACTTATGCAAATTGTTCCTACCTGTAAAATTTATATAACGAAACGATTGCGTATAAAGATAATTAGTTAACATAATGTTTTTTTATCTTAAATTATTTAACGAAGTTTTCGGTGCTCATTATGATTTCTTGAACTTATCAATGTAACCGATGAATTCAGAATACAAGTATAATTTAATTTGAAAGGTCATTCCGTCCATAATAATAATAATAATAATAATAATAATAATAATAATAATAATAATAATAATAATAATAATAATAATAATAATAATAACAATAACAATAATAATAATAATACCTAACAATCTGAAATTAAAATTAATGATTACATTATTTATTATATATTTTGAATTTCAACGTTTAATTATATTTTACTATGGTCATGGTCGACATACTCTCTTGATTATATCTATAATATATTTATTTCTATTATATAAAGCAGGTTACTCTTATCTAGTATCCTGCAAATGTACATAATTTGAAATATTATAAAATTTAAATATGTAGTACATTTTGCAGAATATTACGAAGTATAAAAATATTAAATTCCAAAAGAAAAAAAAAATAAATAAAAAAAAAAATATAATTGAAATAAAATAAAAAAGATAAAATGAAAAGCTAAATAATTACGGCATATTTTATTTTTTAGATGGAAGAAAAAATAATAAAATAAAAATATGTACGTGCGTGACATCATTATATATATATATATATATATATATATATACTACGGGTACGCGAATGTACAAAATTCAAAAACAAATAATATTAATGAAACATTTTCATTAAATAATACATGCATGAAATCAATAGCCAATTCGGTCTTATTAAAAAATTTATAAATTATTATCCCCAAGTCAGCCAACTGTAATACGAGGATTATTTATTGCTTAAATCGTTCTTCAAGGAAGAATGTGAAATACGGGATCTCGACGATGGCGCGTGACCTGCCCTACCGATCCCACCCATCTTTATAAGTTCGTAAAGTTACGATTCATTTATGAAAAATCATTTTCACAGACTTTTTTAAAGCAATTTAGCCCAAGTTTTTCGATAAGATCAAGTGCACCAACAGCGCACATTAATGCCTTAAAAGCTAAGCTCGAGCCCCACCATCCAATTGCCGTTGTCCAAAAGCTAAAGAAATGAACGGACTGTGGATTTACGTAAGGCCGATCGTACAGCTCACGGGTCACGAAGCTGTCGGTATCGCACACGTCCCTTTAATAATTCGAGCCCGATCTCGAAGGGCGGGCACATCGTGCCAAAGGGAGGACGACGCGATGAGACGCTGCCGAAGTGCCGCATTAAGTACTACTAACGCGACCGGCAGTGTCGCTTATATAGACTACGGGCTTTTAACGCCGCCGATTACAGCTTTTCTTTTACGAGGATGCTGGCGCGCTCTCGACCATTGGCTTCTGCCCGATCTTGCCTTATGCTTTTTATTAGTTCGAACTTTCGCGACTGCTCTCTTCGTTCGTTCGAGCACTCTGTTGCCAGGGCTCTTGGTTTTTAAAGACTGTCGGCCTGACTTCGTCGACTCTTGTTATCGATACGACTCCTCCGATCTTTATGGTCCACGAGATTTCGACGGGGTTTTTGTTTTTTTTTTCGGTAGTAGCGGCACAATGCCGACTATTTTGGCTTAGAGACATCCGATAGATGAACTATTGAAAGGCTATCTCCCTACCGCGAAAATTCATTTACCATGCGTTATTTAATTGCCGTAATAATAGGAGTAGTAGTCTTCTTACAATAATAATTTAATCGACTGCGCGTGCAATTTAATTTTAATAAAATCCAATCCAACTCACTGACTTTCGTGATTGCAAATTTTCTTTCTTTCGCTGGTGCGCGTGTTTCTGTGTGTGCTGGTAGTGGTGGCGGCGTCGGCGGCGGCGGCTGGGTGTATCAGTTATTAACCACAGTCGAATTTAATTTGGATAATAAGATAAGATAAACACGTTCGAAGAGTGAGATTAAGAAGAATGTGTCGATTTAAGTTCCGGCGCTATAAAGAATTGTGACAAAGTCCGTTAAAGTTTTTGTATTAATATCTTTTTTCATCGGAAATATCGAAACTGATGATGCAATTATGACTTAAGAATAAATTTAATAAAAAAAAAACAATCTTTGAAACCGAAGAAGAAACAATTACTATTTGTATAAATATTCAGTTTATGTAAATATAAAGTAATTAATATTGATATAAATGGAAAATCATCAATTATTTTATGTTTATGAAATATTCCATTTTAATTTACATATTCTCATTTGGAGTTTCTTAACTAATTTAACATTATTATTATTTTTGCATTATTATTGAAGAATTCGCCCATTCGCTTATTCGCTTATTCGCTTATTCGCTTATTCGCTTATTCGCTTATTCGCTTATTCGCCTATTCCCTTATTATTGCTAATAAGTATATGAAATTATTATCATTAGTATTGTTGTGATTGCATATAATTATATTTAATGAGATATTGTCGTAATTATTATAATAAAACATTGTATTTATTACTTTCTAGTCCAATCTAATGTATTGCTATAATAATAAAAAAAAAAAAAAAAAATTTTTCGAGCTTAGATTGAATATAATAGTTTTTTTGAGAAAGGGACTGTGTGAAAGACAAATGGAATTGTAGGAAAGAACATGTAGCAAATTTATCACGTATATTACATGGTATTTAAAATTTATTTAATTTATTTGTTTCTAAATATTTGTAAATAATTATTTAATATTATCAAATATTGTAATTATTACGAACAGTATAAGGAATTCACTTTTATTAATATTTGAATAATCTTTTGGCAAATAAATATTTTTTATTTGTTTAGCTGTTTTCAACTATTAATTAATTTATTATTATTAATTGTATTTCAACTGTTAATTTCCCCTTTCACAATATATAACCTTTTAAAACATGACTACTATTATAATGGAACATTATCGATAAAGTTTAGAATATCGATGGAATGACTGCGAGTACTTTTCTTATTTACCTTTATTTACATATAAATGTACAAAGAAAGTAGCCGAGTATCTCGATCGTCTCGCAAAAGAATCTTACGCGTGTGATATTGAATCCTAACATTCTAAGGTAACATGGGTGTCAATTATAACAAATACCGTGACATTTATTTCGGAGAGGGTGCCAAAAAGAGTCTTTGCTTAAATTAAAAATTCGATGCTTCAAATGGCGAAATATTGAGAAAGGTGATATCGTGAAGAAGAAGAAGGAGGATGATGAGGAGGAGGAGGAGGAGGAGGAGGAGGAGGAGGGGATGAAAAGAGTTGGAGAAAGCTTGAAGCCACTAAGGGGAAATCGGGTCTGTCGAATTGTGTGACTATGTTGTGGAACGTACTCCAAGTAAATTGAATCGCGTCTTATTTGGGCAATTGAACCTCCTACTCGAGCCACTGTCAAGTTTATTTTGACTATTTGGAATATATGTGTGTGTGTGTGTGCTTGTGCTTGTGTGCTTGTGTGTGCTTGTGTGTGTGTGTATCTACGTGTTCTATAACAAAGTGCATACGCGGGAAAAATCCTTTCTTCTTCTTTTTAATTCATGCTACGATTCGATGCAGTGTACTTTCGAAAGAAAATTTTATCCTTCGTATTTGTAGGTAACACGCACTATTGCACGCCTATCATTGATAAACTATACAACCTTTCAAGTATTAACGTAACATGCAGCATATATTTTTGCTTATGACATTTAAACGTGATAATATAATACGTTATAATATATATTATGGGCGATAGTGGTATTGCTGAACCTTGTTTAATATTGTCATTTATATATAATATATATTACATGGCACCACTGTATTGCATAGATGAAAAATATAGCTCGACTATTACTATATTTTATAATCAGACAATCTCTACTGTAAGGAAATCAGTCGTATAATTTAGTAAGTGGATAAAATTCTACTAGAAATGCAAATGAAATACGAGTTGCGAGAAACGAGAAAAAAAAACCACTTATAAAACGCGGTTGGAATAAAATGTGACTTTGCTAACTTATAAATTAATATTAATATTGAGATATTAAGGCGTGAATACGAATGATGTGAAATAAATGGCATATAATGTTAAGTTGGATATTATCGTTGTTAGGATTGTTGTAATGATAGTTTGTAAATCCTCGTTATATTGCGTATGTGGGACGAAAGAGACACACACACAGTCGACCTTTCAAATGAAGAAAAGAAATTTTGTTTTTCTTTCTTTTATCGAGAATCTTTGGCTTCTTATGCTTCACCTCGATCGTGCATTTTGCATTATTAATGGAGCAATAATACACAATTGCGTACGTATCTTGGCAATATATGGTAAAATAATGTATAAAATGCTTAAAAATTGGCTTTTCATTTGGCCCTGAGAATGTATATCGGCGCAAAAAAGATGGAATTTATATTGGAATGTTTGCGGAGGTAATACGCTTGCATTGGCCATTAGAAATGAAGAAAACACTTGGAATTCCGAGCGCGCTCGATCGAGTGCACTTTGGACCTATAAAATCAATTAACGAATGAAAGTACAAGTAAATACGAGATTAAGGTTAAAGTAATCCAAGAGTTAATTAAAGATAGTTTCCAAGTTGAAAAGGCATGGGATCGTTGGTAGGCAAAGCCTCGCTCCTGACATTCTTATTACATACTGTTTAATCATGCTCCAGTTCCTTTATTTTTTCTTCCGAATCCTGGTCCCGGCGATGCTCAGGCTCTTAGCCTAACAATTCCTCGTCGACGTCGGTATACGAGCGAAGCATCGCATTAGAAGCAATATAATACTCGGGCTTGTCCGGTAGGTAAGGAGTTTTTCATGCGAAGGTGGATGGATGGGTGGGTGGGTCCCTTTTGTCAATGGGAGAGTGGTGCTAAGCTATATAACGTTACGCCTCGGTGTAATTTGAGAATGAGACTGAAATAATATTGGATGCGATGTAAAGTTGTACTTTTACCTTTGTGCCTCGGAGAAATGGATTTTAGTTCTTTCGACAATACATTAGTTTTTTTTTTTTTTTTTTTTTTTTTTTTTTTTTTTTTTTTTTTTTTTTTTTTTTTTACCAGTCTTTTTTTTTTTTTTTTTCATTCGTATAGTCACGATGCATTATGCGTTATGCTGAAGAATGTAAAAAAAAAAAAAAAAAAAAAAAAAAAATTAAAAAAAACCCAAAAAAATACTTTTTTTTACTAGGAAAAAAAAATTGTATTCGTAAAAAATGCCGGGTTTTGACAA
>NW_011948417.1:8007915-8083426 GCF_000503995.2 Ceratosolen solmsi marchali
GGAAAAATTAAAAAAAAAAAAAAAAAAAAAAAAAAATTTAAACATACGACACGAATTTTTTAAATAAAATGAAATTTTAAAGTAAATTATAATTCGCTAAAGTTCCTTACACTTGACTGTTCCACGTCTTTGATTGTTGTTTCGTTGTGAATATTAGAATTTATAATACCGTCCATCTTTATAATTAGATATGTCGAGTTTGTTAATATACTAATTGTAGAAATTTTTTAAATTCTATATGTTAAACAATATGACACAAACTTGCGTGACATATGATGATATATCTTGCGCGCGTATTTCTGAATAAATGTATTTTTCATCAGATAATATAAACGTATTTACTTTGAGAAATTCCTTTTCAAAGCTATTAAATATATATATATATATATATATATATATATATATATATATATATATATAAAATTTGGATAATTACTTTGTGGAGCAGGTTTGAAATTAATTTTACTACATTTATCAAATTGACTTAAGTGTTAAGTTTACGTACAAGACTAATATAACATTCGTACAGCTATATAGTTTGTTAGGTAAATTAAAAATTATATTAAACAATTATGATGATGAAGGGAAAAAGAATGAATATCAATTCTAATTGTATATAATTTGATTGTTTAATCAATAAAACAATTAGCTTGTTAATCCGATGCGATATATCTTTTAGTTTTATGTGGAGATAAAATATATATTTCGGTATCATAAGAATGAGACATTGCGGGCATTTTAAATGAATAAATCAATAATATTTTCATAAATTATGTGGACGTGTATGTTTAGAGAGTTATTATATTATGAATTTTTTTATTTTTATTTTAAATAACTTTTAAAGATGCTATTGATTTGTGTTGATTTAAAGTTTACATTGTGATTTATCGTTGTACTGTAGAAGGACAGTTAATTGTTGGACTTTTATAAATCAAACAACTACTTTTACTGGAGTTGTTTATGTACAGTCATGCACAATCGATGTGGTTGATCGCGTGTTGAATGTCGGTAATATGTACACACACACACACACACACACACACACACACACACACACACGAGATATTATCGGTATACTGGTGAAGATTCTCTGTTTTATCGGTATATTCTTGAACTAAAGTAACTTTTAGTAAAATTTAAGAAATTTAATATTTGAAAATCAAGTTACGAATAATGTTTCTATTGACAGCTTAAATTCAAAGTAAATTCCTCAAAATTCAAGCAATATAAGTGTAATATTAAAAAATTAAAAAAAATATTGTATAAAGTAGTATATATGGTTAGTCCGTAAGATCGTTTTACCTTTTCTTACATAATATCAAATGGCAAGATCTCTCTAAATGATTTATCATGTCATAAATTTTAGGATAATTAATATTGATAAAGAACTGTTTTAATGCTTGAAATGCAAATTTACGAGATTGCGTAATGTAGAAATGTAGATGAAAATATTATCTTTAAAATTCTTTGCAAATATAATTAATTGAGGTGTATAATATTAAAATGTACTCGTTAAACGTTAAATCAGCGAGTAGTCATTGATTTTGAGTTGAAATAACATTGTTTTCCCTGATTTGTATTAAGATAGTGTAAGCACAACAATTCTAAGAGTTTGAGGGTGTGTAATTGAGTACAAGAACGGGAAATGTTGGCCTCAGCAGAGCACGTGCGCATTCACACGTAATGAAGTAAGTAGAAAATCAGACGGCACAAGCAATTTTCAAACGAAGCACCATCATAACCAGCTTGCCTTCCCAGCCATTCGATATATTTAGTTAATGAGAATATAAAATTTTTAATCTACTTAAAAAAAAAAAGAAGATTTTTATTCTTTAATCGGATAATGTTTATTCAACATCTCATAATATCAAATAGTAAAGATATTTATATAAATGCAAGCACACTTTTAGGATTTATGTGCAATATTGTTACATCTTTGGTACATACTGTGCTCTTCACTACCTTTTATATTGGAAATCATAACGTTACGTTTAGTATATATGTACTTCTTTCTGTTTCCTTCCTCCTCCTCCTCCTCCTCCTCCCTCCCTCCCTCCCTCCCTCCCAGTCAGTATCTCTTCGTTTTTCAATTTTTCTATCGTTTCGTACTGTCTATCTGGCTGTCTGTCTATCCATCCATCCATGTATGTATCTCTCTCTGCCTAGCTTTTTTTCTACATTCTCTATTCTGTAATATAGAAGAGTTTAAAATCGTTATAGTTTTATATTTCTTAATAAGGCACCATTCAAAATCTTGCAAATCATTTGTGAATGAAAGATTTAATCCGAAATGTATTTGAGCGCGGGACACACAAAAGACTATTCAAAATGCCGCTTAATGATTAAAAAAGAAAAATGCATTATCTTGACGGGCAATCGTTTCATTCGGAAGCATTAGGAGAGGGTCGACAAAGGATTGACAACATACCAACTATTCTATAAGAGTGGGGTGGCTCTTGTACTTGGCTCAAAGGATGCAACCGCGCGCACGTAATTTTCGAATACACGAGCGATCGCACGCTGCATCTTATTTATAATATATATGTACATGACCTTTGGCGAGTTGAACGTATCTCTGAATCCTCCTTCCATTTCATACCACCCCCGTTATTGCTATTCTCTCTCTCTCTCTCTCTCTCTCTCTCTCTCTCTCTCTCTGTCTTTTAATCGATTTCTTCCCTGCCATTGTGCTGCGGCTCTCCGTGGGCTGTTTTCTTGTCATTTTGTTCTCTTTCTTGTACAGCAACTAATCTCTTAGGTTTTGAACGATTTTATTCCAGAGCTTTTGCAAAAGATTTTCTTACAAAGTCTATTTTCCTATTTTCATTTTTATTTCAATTGACTCGCCAATATCTATTCATTTAGCGGCTTTCGATTATTAATTGTCTATTATTATCATTATTATCATTATTATCATTATTATTATTATTATTACTATTACTATTATTGTTATTACTATTATTATTATTATTATTATTATTATTATAAATGCAATGCTTACATTATAGATATCTAATATTACCTATAATGTTGTATAATTAAGGACAAAATATTATCGATAAAATTAATGCTACAATTGTATATTTGAAAAAGAATTTTTCAGTCTTAATGTAATGTGAATATTTTTTTTTTACTTTTTCAGGTGAGTTAAATGTACCGACTGACGTTACATTTATTTCTGTTCATTATTGTAAGTATTTTCAACGATATCATTTCTTATCGGAATTTTTCTTTTAAATTTACTATAAAAGATTTTCTTATTCATGGATAGATTATGTGCTTTTACCGAGGGATAATACTATTTCCAGTAATGCACAAAATGTTGTTTTTTTCTTCTTCTTCTTTTTTTTTTTTTTTTTTTTTTGTTTTGTTTTAATCTTTTATTTACAATTGGTCTTAATATATTATTTTATATTATTTTATTAACAAGAGCTATCACGCGCTGACAGATGATGACAAGTTTGTTAAAAACTTTAAAAATCTGATTATTAAATTATCAAATTATTAAATTGCCATTATCGGATATTTATTATTTTGAATTTAAAAGTTGAAAGTATAAAGAATGCATAAGCATTATTATATGGAAACATGCATCAAGCTTATCCATTCTAATTTTATGCTAGTACTTTTATTATCATTTTACGGAGGTAATATTTATATATTTATACGCTGATTTTATATAGTAATATCATTAAGATTTTTCTCATCCACCTTGAAGCTAGTGCACACAGTAGGAAATGGAGAAATAAAAATTTCTGATCCATGAATATAATCTTTCCTGCCCCCGTATTATTCATTTTACACAAATCAATGTAAAAATCCTTTCCTATATTTCTATTAATAACATATATCCCCGACAAAGTTCAAATTAAAATGTCACTATTTATTCTTCCTTTAATCTCCCAGTTTTTCAATTAATTTTATAAATTAAAGCTTCGAAAATAAATGGCTTTATCTAAGTTTTCCGTCATTATAATAACTTCCTCTTTCATTAGTTATCAATTATTTTTTAAATAATTTTTTTTTTTCCTTCTTTTTTTCTTCTTTTCCTTTTTTTTTTCTTCTTGGATAAAATAGTAAAAATATAGAATATCGAGATTCGATTAGCTTATTACTTACTTTTTCCTATTTGAAATTCATGAACTTCTCCATTTTGTTAATCCTTGCGCGTCCTCTTCATCTTCTTCTTCTTCCTCGTGTCTCCTGTTTTCTCTCCAGGATCTACGTAAGCTATAAATATCCATATCTGGTTTACGCATTTAATTTTCGAGTTTCTTACATTTTTATTTCATCAGCATTTTTTGTACGAGAACGACGACGTCTATTGATGATTCAAATAGATGCTTGAGATGAAAATTGCAAACGCATAATGAGAAATTGTATTACAACTTAACATATACATTCGATCACCCCTCACAATCATTCTCATCTTTCTATGCTCTATCCCTCTCCCCTCGTCAGCCGCTTTCAACCATTAGGGTCTGGAATACTGAGAGCTTCCTTCCTTCTCGGCTCCCCTTTTCTGGTTAAGAAAAGGAAGAAAAATGACTTGGTTCTTTATATACGAACAGAAGGTTTGATAAAGAGAGCACGCAACACTTCCTATAAAACATGGTTTCCATATCCGTATACTTGCGCAAACTACTTCATCCTCATACGTAGGTAGTGGGTTATACAATGTCGGAGGTCAGATTTGTGCAAGTGGGTATTTCACAGAGTTAGTACTTAAATTAAACTGCGCTCGAATACGTTCATGTTCTATTCACGTATTACTGCGTTTGCACGTATTTGGCCATATTGTGCAATGCTATACATACGCATACGGTGCACATAAATAGATGAAGATCTAAACACAAATTTTGAGAACTATGTTAGAACAAAATGCGGTGCACGCGCAACAAAGAGCCTCGCTATTGGAGCATTAATTGTCTAAATTTTAAGAGCACCGAGCACAGCCACATTGGGAGTATATTTTAAATAACAATCTATACTAATGAATATTAGAATACGGCTTAAAAGTATTAATTGAAAATGTGGTTGGCGGTATTGGTGAGATGGCGTACGTTGCATTCGACACTACGATAAAATCAATATAAATTATTATGTCATTTTATTAGAGGATCCAGAGAGTTTAATTAAATTATCAAACATTTCACAAGTATAATGAACAAAATAACAAAAATAAAAGAAAATTAATATTATCATCCCGACATGTTTTATTTATTGTAATTTAATGTAATTTATGCATTGTTAGAGGAGAAAAGTGAAAAAGAAGAGAGAAAAAAAAAACGATTCATAATAATTGTACTTCATTTCACCAAGTTATTTCAAATTATTTTTATAATTCCATTTAACAATTTAATCGGACTAAATTAATTATTCTTATATTTCATTTAATTTGAAGACAAACTCTTCACAAATTTTCATTATTTTAAATTGATATTATCTAATTTCTATAGCTTTTTAATTTACTGCAAATACTATAAGTACTAAGAAACATTTCTTTTTTTTTTTATCCCATAAAATAATAGCCCACTAGGCTGTATTATAAAACCCTTTTTATATTCATAGTTTAATTATACGTTCTATCGATTTTCTTCCAACATCAAAACTGAAATATTTCAAATGCTGTGTAACGCAGTACAGTATTGATTATATATAAATTAATTTTTCATGTTTACAATGCTAAGCCCTAAACTCATAGTAATTGTATAAATATAAAATTTACTTACAGTTTATTATGCATTTGAATGAAAATTCGGATAAAATTTTCTAACACATATAAAAATATGAATGATATTGACGAATTTGATTTTATTTCGAATGTTCTAATGCGAATCGATGACTTTCAAGTACGAACAAAAACTTTGAATAATATTAATCCAAACTTGCTTCTAAATATTCCGTAGAAATTAAAAAGTCTTCCATGTAAAAAAATATAAAGTTTATGTTTCCGTGAGATTATTCTTAAAAATTCGCGTATAAAATTTTAATTCAAGTCCCCGTAATATTAACTTTCGATATAAATTCATTCTCTAAGCATGATTTTTCAATAATATTGTAGAGAAGGAATATTGAAGTTAGAAAAATTGAGAATATCCATTTATATTAATGTCAATAGTGTCGGCAAATAAAATAGATGTATTTATTTTATTACGAAATTTAATATATTGAAAATATTGATTTTTCAACGACGCTATATAACCTTTTAAATATTAAAGAAATGAATTATTGTCCGTGTTATTTATATTTTACTCATTTTCAAATAAAAATTATGCTTATATTATTTTCCAAACATTTTATATAAATATAAATATTATTATTGTTCATTTTTGCTTTAGAGTTGTAAAATAAAAGGTTTACACACTCGCTCATGGATAGGTAACGGAAAGAAACAATTCGATATCTAAATTGGATCGTATTTGTAGATATTCCAATTTTCTCGATAGAAAATAAATTAAATTTGAAATGTTTATTCAAATTGTTCTGTTTAAATAAATCTACAGTAGTACCATGATTAGATCAAAATACAATAAAACATTTTAATAATTATGCCCCGCGTAGCGCGTTCTCCTGTAACAATAATAAATATAGATAAGAATAGTAGACAAAGTTTCACCTTAAAAAAAAAACGTTATTTATATTTTTAAGCTTTTGTAATAATGTTTGGAAATAGTTCTGTTAAACGTACTGCGATAAAATGATTCTATAAATTTTATAATGATAATATGTGGATACAAAACGAGAATATCGTATAATTAATTTCAGGCATACTTAAAAACCTTCTTATACACTGTTGATTTACTGTGGATGGCAAACACGCAATCAACAATTAAAAAAGAATTGCCTAATAAATACCTAATTTTATATGCAGACCTTTTGCAATGCATATTTGAAATTTCGCAATCATTGATAATTATTGTTCATACCTCTTACATAAATATAATAATTTAGCAATGAGTGAATAATAATCGTGATAAACAATAATTCAAATAATGGGTGAAAAATATTTGATATTATTTATATACATTGATATTAGTTATTTATGAAGGAAGAATGTGTTTATCTTTATCTCTGCATTCGAAATGTCAATATTTGAAGCTCGTTGTATAACTTTCATTTCTAAAATAAATTATGTAGCAATAAATTCGATTATCGTAGATGATGAAGTGCGACAGAATTTTTTCCTTCTTATTAATGTTATATATAGGCGTGGGCATATTTGAAATTATTAAGATTACAATTCTTAATATAATTCGGTTTCGATTATTTTTGTGCGTAAAATTTATGACGTCACTGTTCGTAATCTAACATAATTTATGTGTACAAGCCTTACAGCGTGGAGAAAGTTTTGACTTCGCCTTCTCGATGTTAGTAAAATTTTATATAACCTATATAGTCTTTCATTGCAAAAATAATGAACAAATTACTCTCAAACTCATTTTAATAAGCGCGAGTATTAAGAGTCAATCAATATAATAATATATGGAAGATATTTTATTATAATTAATTTTCATACAAAGAGAAATAATTTGTAGTTACTTTCCGCTTATATGTATGCTGCTACTCTTTCGTAAATATTGATTATTTATAAAATTACACAGAATAATAAATGTAATTAAAATATGTCGCCCGCACAGTAAAGTACGGCTGATTTATTTTTCCTTTTAACTTTTACATATATACATGTATTGTGATAATGGCTCTATAAAACGGAGACCCTCTTTTCTTTCTATTCTCTCAAGGTTACAAAGGAACTTGCAGCATTAATTGCCAACGGACATAATTTCTCAATTTTGTCAAGGACGACCAATTTCAACTAAGGTCCACATATTTATTACCTGAAGCTTTTCATTCCGGTTTAGTAAAACACGTAGTCGAGACTTTCTTTCCCTCGCGCATTATCGTACTTGGTTAAGCAGAGTCAAGTAGAGCCGCCGCTGGGATTTGATTTGCTCGGGCTCCGGGAGGCAATCGTCGTTCCTCACGAACCTACGCCAATGCCCTCCACGGTGCAGCGGTGGTCGCATGTGCGTGCTTCCTCCTCCCCGGGCCGGGCAAGGAAAGTCCCAGCCTCACGAGGTACGCACATTTTCGGGCCACAGCTGATTCACACTTAAGGTTGGGATATCCCTTTGCTCGGCCAGGGCTCTAAGGTTATCGACTCGCCAGAAAATACTAACATTTAAAAAATATCCTTAGTTGGCCATTGATCAGAATCTCTCGGCTAGTCGAGCCCCCGCCCTCCAACGTCCCACCACCCACATCGATTTTTCATTCCTTCTTTCTCTGCCACACATTCGCAGAACGACGACAGATTGACGAGTTCTTAAAAAAAAAAAAAAAAAAAAAAAAAAAAAAAAAAAAATAAAAAAAAACTAAACGAACGAATGAATTAATTAATATATAAAGAATTACCGCGTCCTCCCTTCACTGTCGTATATATTTTCCTAAAAGAAAAGAATGTTAGGCTGCTTAAGTTAATTGTCAGAATAAATCGGCTGTTATTGACGAAAATATTCAAAATATCGGAATTAATGTTCAGAAGGTGCGAATAATATTTTGTATTTAAAACCGTGATGCGATCGTGACGACGAGAAGAAAAATGCTGAGCAGTCACCCACGCATCCCCTTAGACGTGCATTGTCCTCGTTTAGTTCGCACGAGGCTTACTACAAACAGACTGAGTATAATTACTTTCGCAACAGTTGATTCCTTTTGATCTCTAGTTATGATAGAAAAACACATCTCCGCTTTATTCCCCAATAAAGTGCCTTTTGAAAATAACATTAGTAATAACATTGACAAAGATAATAAATAGTAATGACAAAATTTATAGAATTCTTCATTCTCATTCAGGCTCACTTAACAATTGATTATTAAACCAGCTGAATCATTATTATATCTGAAATTGTAGATATTCATAATTTATGTTCAAATTTATTTTCGTATATTCGTTAAAATAGTAAATATAATTTATTGACATAGCGTTTCTACATAATTACTATTGTATTGCTAAATGTGAGGAATTACGGGCTATTAATAGATTAATTAACAATTCGAATAGCATAAAATACGCTTTATTGTTATAATTAACCTTCGTTATAAAAAAAAATTATTGATCAAAACGGATTATTTTGAATTTAATTAACGTGAGTGAATAATAAATATTATGGTAATATTATAAGTAATATATATATATATATATATATATATATATATATATATATATATATATTATTATTATTATTATTATTATTATTATTATAGCATTATAATATTTATAATGAACATTTTCATAATGAATAATGAATGTGAACGCAGTTTAATGAAAACTTGAATAAACGTACAGCTAACATCATCGCTCTAATTCCAAACAATATTATTCTAAATTGGGTTTTCCCGTATTTTGTCGAATTACATAAAAATATAAAACTTTTATTTTACTTTACAGTTAAATAATAATTAAATTCATTATTATTCCCGCAAGGTAAAGTTGGATTGAACAGGCAACGTAATACGAATAACCGCAAATATTGATTCGCTAGCTCTGCTCTTCAGGGAGTTCCCTCCATAAACTAAAATAATCAGAATTTGTTAAAAAGTAGCGGATACTATCATCAATTCTATAAACGTATTGTATATTTATTTAATTTATTAAAAGGTGTATTAATTATTACATAATAGGAATATTTATAAAAGTTAAGGGAAATAATCAATTTAATGGAAGCAATTTTTATATTCAGTATCAAGGTGGTAAGAAAATGTTAATTTACTTTAAAAATTTATATTAAAGCTTTTTTTATATGTTTAATACAAAGTTATGAATTAATTAGAAAGTTTGTTATCAAAATATGAAGAAGAAAAAAAATTAAAAAACGACGGCACAACCATGTCCTAATGGTTTACATAAAGTTTAACTATTCTACTATAAATTTTATACATTATAAAAGAGTATTTATTCCGCGTATATAAAAATTTTATCCGCTAACTGGTAAGTTAAGAACGTTTTTAATATTTTAAATATAAATTATTGTTTAAATTTCAATGCTGATTACAACATTTATTAGTTGTATTAAAAATAAGAGGTTTATACAATATTTCAATGAAAATATCTAATCAATGTATATTACTTTCTCATCGTAACATAACACGCTAATATCTTTTCTTTTTTTTTTTTTTATTAGTTTATATAGATTTAGATAGCACGAATAAAATTGAACTTTTTCACGACTTTCCGAAAAGAGCTGTTAAAAAAAGTAAATAAAATGAAATGTGAATCAACGCAAAATATTTTAGACCCCATTAATTGTTGGATGAATTTATTAAATTTACATTAATTGTATTAATTGTACATTATAACACATTGCAGAATATTGCTTTGAAATTTTAACTAAAATGAAATTAAATATAAATAATTTAATTCTATCTAAATATGATAATTCAGCGTACATTTTGTATTTATCCTCGTGTATTTTGATTATTATGTATATATAATATATAATATATATATATATATATATATATTAATTTTAAATATAAAAAGTCATTTCCGTATAAATAAAATTATGCTTAAAAATATTTCGTTATTAAAAATAAAAGTAAACGTACGAATTCATATTTAATTTAACAAAAATAACATATACCGTAATATAAGACTTAATAATAATTTAATGCATAAAAAATTCATAACTTCCTCGATGTACGTAAAACGAACACATATTTGAGGATAAATATTTTTAAAGTATTGAATATTTGGTAAAGAATTTTAAAAATTCTTCGAATTTTATTTATAAAATATTATTTTAAATATATATAAATTTGAATTATTTGAATGTTTGAATAATTATTTGAAAATTATTTGAATATATATATATATATATATATATATATATATATATATATATATATAAAAAACACACATAAATATATATTATATTATATATATATATATATATATTAAACAAACACATAATGATGTATTATAAATAATTATGTAGAAATAATGTGTAGTTGGAGAAACGTCGATTGGAAAAATATTAATTCTTATCAAATAAATAGTATTCTGTATAGACTATTCGAAACTCCCCAAAATAAATTAATTCCGACGGTAAATCAATAAGCTACAGCTATTTGAACAACCTGTACTTGAGATAATGTACCAGAGTTGTGTCGAATAACAAACATAAATTAATGATATTTTATCAAATATATGTAACAAACTAATCTTTTTATTAAATGCATTCTTAAAGTTTATTGTTATATCATAATAGAGATTGAATGAGCTTATCGGATGTCATTGTGTTATATTTTGATGAAAGTTTAAATTTGCCGATCCTCTTCATTGTTGTTCGTCGTTGTAATTTCACTTTCTCGTGCATTGATTGCAATTAAAAAAGAAAAAGAAAAAATGAAAAAAATTGGCACGATGTAAATATGTAAATAGCGACGTTGCTCGAGTTTGTCGCAGCGGTGCGCTGCATTCAGTGGCTCCGCTTAGTGCATTTCATGTATGCACGCATGCACACATGGGCACACGCCTGCATATGCTTATTGAAAGAGTAAGAATTTATAGGATGAAATATTGAAATTTCTAATGGATACATGAATACATTATATTATTATATTATAATAATGATAGGAATAGATGTGCTGTTATAGGTAGTTGAGGAATGACCTTTTGTTTGTTCCTCATCTAAGAAGGAATAAGCTCCTTTAGAAGATTATCATAGATTTCATTGGAATGGCAGCTGAATCGTATCTTTGCTACAAATTGCCCTTGTCCCCCCCTATCAACATAGTACGTTGTAATACAAAGCAGTGTAACTTGCAAGTAAATTAATTTTTCACATATGCGTAATAAAGCTTTAAGATACTTCGTAAAGTTTATTATAAATAAAATGCATAGTTTTATCGATAGCTAAGTTAATTTAATTTTCATTTTAAAATTTATAATACCCGATAGTTTAGGAATAAGAAAAAATCTTAATATCCTGACACAGAGTAATATTTATTCAAATATAAATAATCTATCTTGTTTAATATTTATGCATTAAATCTAGGTATTATTAAAGCAAGAAACAAAATAAGAAATAGGTAAAACACAGAGAGTTACCGACATAATACGCTGCTTTTTTATCATAAAATTTCTCTTCGTATATGCATATAAATATGTAAACACGTTGAAATATAAACTGCACACATATATATATATATATATATATATATATATATATATATATATGTATATATGTGCTTGTGCGTAAGTTATATGGAGAGAGTGGAATGGCGGGAAGGGACGGAATGAGGAAGGAAGGGAGAGAAAGATAGATAGATAGATAGATAGATAGATAGATAGATAGAGAGATAGAGAGAGAGAGAGAGAGAGAGAGAGAGAGAGAGAGAGAGAGAGTAAGGCTGCTTTGGGTATAGAGACTCGTATCCATGGCAACCTGTCCCTTCTGCCAATCCGCACACACACACACACACACACACACACACTGTCTCTCTCTCTCTCTCTCTCTCTCTCTCTCTCTCTCTCTTTTCTCGCATTTTTTTAGCTGATTTTCCATTTCTGGTATAAGATGATTCCGCAGTCTTTACGAGACAGCATTCTTATCGTAGGCTATCGGGAATAGATAGGAATGTATATCGATGGAAGACGGAGCGCGAGAGGGGTCGGCAATGAGAATATATATACGTGCGTGCGTGCGTGCGTGTGTATATATATATGTATCTCACTCAGTCACTCTCGCTTTCTCATTCCTTCTATTTCTACCTCTGTCTTTCTCATTTACTCGGCCACTGCTTGTGCACTCTCTTTCATAATCTTTTTTCTTTCTTCTTTCTTTTCTTTGATTTTTTCGTCGTCGTCGTCACCATCGTCGTGCCCTATGTATTACCTTTATTTCTTTTGCTTCCTACCACTACGCGCTCTACAGTTTCCTCTCTTTTCCTCTTATTATGTTTGTTCTTCTTATTATGTTATTTAAACGTGTGAGTCTTTTGAGGAAATATGATGCAGATTTTAGCACTTGCATCTCTGAATGTTTATCGCACTTGGTACGTATTTAGCTTTTAGCTTAAAGTTACTCGGTAAATTATTTCGTTGTAGATAACTGATTTTTTTAATGGATAAAAATTTGCTTGGATTTAAAATGAATTATTTTACATTATCATAATATCAATTTTATAAAATTGCCGGTGCTTTCAAATTATAAATATCATTTATTATGTAGAAAAATGTTCATTTTAATTAATATTAATGAATTATTATTATTAAATGGCAGTAATTTTAATGGTAAATACTATTTATTTGTAGAAATATTGTATTATTGATTTTGTAAACAATATTAAAATTATTGTAAAAAATATTATTCTAATATCTAGAAATTTATAAAATGTGAAAAATTTGTTTATACTATTTATTAAAGCATTTCATTTAATTAAAGTAATTTAATATTTAAGTATATTTTCGTAATTTCAATAGATTAGAGTTGATTTTACTTTATATTTCATATTTATTAACTAGTAGTAATGTTTTCAAATTATTTCATATATCATTGTATAACAAACATATTAATATGTTTGATATTATTAATGTAAATTTAATGTATAATATTTTTTTAATATAATTTGAACCATTTGTCTAAATGTTTTCCAAATATTTAGAATTTATTAGTTTCTGTGGCACAAAGCACAAAGTGGATTGAATAAATTTGAGATACGAAAACTGTTAATTAAAATAATAAAATTTTTTAAGAATTAAATTATGAGATCGTTAATTTCGCGACTTTATTAAGATATTATTTCATAAGTTTCATATAAAATTAGGTCAGAATTCTTTCCAATAATAAATAATTTATGCTCATTTAAAACAAAATATAAAATTTAATATACAAATAAAAATGTCTTTAATTTATTCTCTATTTTATATCTGCTTAAATTAAATTCATGCGCGTACATACATACATCCGTACATATGAACTCTGTCTCTCTGTCTCTCTCTCTCTCTCTCTCTCTCTCTCTCTCTCTCTGTATATATATATATATATATATATATATATATATATATATATAATTCATTTATTAAATACGAATTATAAGAATTTATTTTATTTATAACATTGAAGATATTACAGTTATTAAGTATTTCACATTTCTTTAATAAAATATAATATTTTCATATCCTATAGATTTGTACGTGATATACAATTTCTACCGAGTAATAAATAATACATCTATTATTTATTCCTCGTTTTATTAAAATATCCCACTAGATTTTCTATAAAGAATTTACATCTTTTCGTAAAAAGAAAGAGCTTAATATCTTGGAAGTTTTAAATTGCATTTCCTTCATATTCATATGTGCAAATTTTTAAAATAAATTCACATGTTAAAATGTTAATTAAATAAAGGAGTAATTTACATTCATTAAATTAAAGATTACTTTACAAAATAGAACGAAGTGTTATGTATTAAGTAAAAAAAACTTTGTAATGAAATATTCTCAACTAACTTTTAATTAAGAAGTCTGATATGATTAAAACTGATGTTTAATATATGCGTTAAAACTTTTAGAATTGAATTTAAGTCATAATATATATTGTAAAGAAATAAATTAAATATAGAATACTTATATTTAGAAATAAGTTAGATAAGTTTTTTAATCATATAACATGTATTATGTAGTTGTATATTATGTTGTTTCAATTTTGCCGTCCATTTAAATTTAAATTTAAATTTAAATTTAATGCAATCTTTCACTTTTTATTTTCTCATATAATGTATTTTATTTTCATTGAATTTAAGTAGTTAATAAATTTTGTTTAAATGAAATATTTCTTATCATTATTTAACAGCGTGTGCGTCATTTATTTATGTATTGAGCAGAGTGTATCGAATGATATCATCGATACGCATAGACAAAATAAAACTGAATATTATAATTACAATTAACTGTTGATATCGAAAATTCCTGTATTAAATTGATTCGAATATGACCTTAGCGCTGATCTATTAGTCCTGATAATAATGGCCGAACGAATTTAATATTACAAAAGTTAATAAATATCAATGAAATAATTGAAATTATTATTAACAATGGCAAATGTAGAGATGAATTTTTATAAGTAAATGCTAAATCAGTATATTCGAGTACTCGTTTTTCTCGTTTCACCATCCCACTATCACATACGAATGTACGTAACCAACAATCTATTACGCAAGCGTATCAAAAAATTTTCAAATACAATTAATAAAGCAATAAAGCGATAAAGCGATAAAGCGCTTAAAGTCGCTTTTTTACTTAGCAATTGGAGAAATCAATTTCAAAATTTTTGTCTTCCTCGGGCGAGCGAGAGGAACGGAAAAAAAATGGAGAAGTTAAACATGTGTCGTCGGTGACAGTACTTTCGCAACTTGCTACTTGCAAGAGGATCTAGGACTCGTTATGCCATTGGAGGAACTTTTATCTAAGTCTAAGGAGCGAAAAGGAGTTAAGGGGCGCCGATTGCTCAGGAAGTCCGGCCGCGTTCTGCGCGCGCACGCAAAACAAGGCAACCGTCACTATGAAAGCGGAGTTGTTCCCTCCACATATAATCCACGTTAATTGGTATTCCGAGGATGCTTTGTAGCGTGCCTTTTGGGGCCCCTTTATCAAATGCGCGCCTCCATCTGCGATTTTTCCCTGTAATGGTGACGGGGCTCCCCGACTCGATCTCCAAGCTTATTTCGGAATACCTTGAGGGAAATTTCATTTGCTATCCCGGCTCTTTCGTACGGCTTGCTCTTTTGCTTGGGACGGCTCGAGAATAATTTAAGTTTGTTAGGAATGAAAATCGAGAGCCGAAATCAATCCTAGGATGCTCTCGCCTTGGCCTTGCTCGTGTGACTCGAAAGTTCGCCATTTGCACCCACCGAAGCAGTTTTCGAAATTTTTCTCCTTTAAACGCACCTCCAATACAAATGCGAATTCAATAATAGGGTAATGCGATGTCATTTAAGAGGTTTCGATTTGACAATGAGCAGACAGTTTGCTAAATTTTTCTAAGAATTTTTTTCCCATTATACATGAAATTCTCATCAATGACGCAATTTTCTCGAAATTATTATTATTCTTGTATTATCTAAGTAGTTAATATTTGTATTTAATATTTCCAACGATTTGTTCTATTTATAACGACTAGTATTTTTATAAATAGCACATAAACAGTTTTCATTCGTATTATATTTTCTCCGGAATATAACTTCAAAGAAAATATAACGCAGCATAGGTTTCAAATTCTTCCAAGCGTAACTTTCAGAACTTTCATTAAAAGTATACCAAAACTTCTATTAATCGAGAAATGAGCAACGAATAGAGGAAAATTTAGCTATAAATTTGATTTCATATCTCTCCTTAGTTGTTAGCCGGAATATCGTGAAATCCACATTCAATAAAACGAATATTTGTATCAAGTATAACTTCTGAATCATGAAATATTACTGCGGTAAAAATACGAAATAAATATATTTCTTGATATTGAGTAAGTCGTGACTAACTCTAACCTCGGCTTTCGCTTATTTTATAAGTAATAGTCCCATTTAACTTAATACACCTGTGTATGTCGATTTATTTATTGTAAGAACACATCATTCATATTCATCTTCAGTGCATTATTCGATAATACATACAAAACAAAATGTTAATTAAGTATACCAAAGTAAAATAAAAGAAAGAAAGAAAAAATGACATTATTAATAGCTAAAGTGTTATTTATTACAACCACCTTAATAAATTAAAAGTATAAAATTTATCTAAGCTTATTATTTAAGATATATATACTCCTTTTCTTGAAAAAAAAAAAAAAAAAAAAAACAACGACAACGACAAAAAAAAAACAAATGAAAAGAAATGTTTTTAATCTCTATTAAAAGATTAAAAATTTTATCCTGAGTATATAAATATATATATATATATATATATATATATATATATATATATATATATATATATATATGTATAAATTAAATTTTAAATAAATTTACCGTAAAGTCTTGAAATATTGATTTCTTTCGTTTGATATATGTCACGTTTAGTATTAAATTATTAAAAATTGAAAAATTACACAA
Organism: Ceratosolen solmsi marchali; assembly: GCF_000503995.2. Classification (NCBI taxonomy): domain Eukaryota; kingdom Metazoa; phylum Arthropoda; class Insecta; order Hymenoptera; family Agaonidae; genus Ceratosolen; species Ceratosolen solmsi. Next base: position 8,025,028 of record NW_011948417.1, read on the forward strand.
CGTAGAGAATAAAATACATAAACATATATTTTTTAAATATCCTAACGTTAAATTTACCTCTACTATTATTAATATTGAGAATAGTTATAAAAAATAAAAACTATCGATGACAAAGTAAAAATGCTCTGTTGTGCCCTATTCATTAAAGTTTATAAAAGCTTCCCAAGACTTGCTATTAATCAATAAATACATAATTAATCAAAATTTCGAATTTTTTCACATTGATTTTTCTTTCACCTGCTTCTCGCTAATTCAATTATTGTCGAATTCTAATCTATCAAAAAATCTACTAAAAAATTTTTAGTATTTAATTTTTTATGAGCATGAAAAAAAATATTTTAAAGATATAATTTGCGTATTTTGTATGAGTTTTATCTCCGAATTCATATTGTAAATATGTTGTATGTTATATTCATCTTTTGTAATGATATCTTGACTCATTCGTGTCGATTCTCCTCATTTTTTTTGTACTTGGATTACAAAAATGTATATTCATGTTAACTACTTTAATTACTTGAAAATTGATAAATGTGATGGATTTTTAAAAGGTGAAAAATAATTCGTAAGCAATAATTCGTTACTGTAAAATGTATTGAAATACAAGTCATTGAGTCGTTTTTCTTTTCTTGTATTTGAAAACTTTGATGAACAATAGGATTCACTGTTAAGTACAGTAATATTGAAATGTATTAACCAATCATTTAACTTTTTACAAAATTTCTTTTCCAAACAATAACGTTCCATAGGCAGTAATATATTTCTAATAGTTATATCGGAATAATATTTCGATAAAATGAATTTAAAATTGATTTAAAGCGCATGGACTATTCGTAAATTCGTATAAAATGAATATGGTTATTACACTAAAATGTTTGACAACTTTATATTTAATTAAATGAATTTTATTTTTAAAGGAATTTAGGCTTTATAGTAGTACTATGAATAATTTAATTTAATCAACTTTTCACGTTTGGAAACTATGATAAATAATTTACACGTGCTAATTAAATATTTTTAAAAGAAAATTTATTTTTAACATTTCAATCAAATCTTGTAAGTACTATAAGAAATTCATACTTTAAATTATAATGTTAAATGAGCAATTAAACATTTATTGCATTAATCAAGCAATAAGTCCTATTTCAGATATCATTTGGAGATTTGTATTTGTATATTTTTTAGAATCATATAAATATAAATTAATTATACATAATTCTTCAATAGAATAAACACAATACTTAAACAAGATTAAGTAAAAACTCGTATAAATGAATGTTAAAAAGTATATTTAAAAATCGTGATAAATAAATAATATTTTGAATAATTTTTAAATTATTGAATGTTAGTGATATATATGAGCATCAAAGAAATTATTTTCTTGTCAAGGAAATGGCTAATACCTATTAATGAAATATAATATCAAAAATAAAATGTATAGGACCAAATTTTATTGTTACATGTCCGTTTTTATTAATATAATGTATCTACTAATATGTTTAAATCATGGTACGAAAATTAAACAGCAGATATTCAATTTCCATTTTCAAATTAATGATAAATTGAATGTATATTTTGTACAGATGAATGAATAATTGCACCGTATGGCGTATGTATGGTGTACCGCATTACTCATTTAAATTAAATATAATTTATTAATTTTTAACAAAATAATAACATTATATTTTACAATGGATTATTGAAAAAATAATATAAAAATAATGCCGATAAACAAAATTTATCGGTAAATTTCGAATTTAAAATTTCGTGATTATTAAAAATTTTACATATTTATTGGCTTCTTAAATTTTAGATTTAACTAAAGTCAATTATATTTCTGGATGTCTAAATTTCTAATAATATTTCCAGTATAGTTTACCGTTTAAATTAATGTGAAAATGGCTATAAATTTCTGTTTTAATATTGAATTATGTTTTGATCGAAAGTTATTTTATAAAATATTTCATTGCTCATGGATGAATAAAATACATCTCTCATCTCTCAGAATATTTCATAAAATAATTTGAATTTCATTATTACTCTGTTTTACCAATCGTAAACCGATTAATCGATATATTTCCGAGATAAAAATAAAATTTTTGCATAAACTTACTGCATATACAGTTACCTTTAACTATTTGATACATGTCCGTAATTTGATGAAGGTAAACTAGCTTCGGCTGTCTTATAAATAAATTTAACGAATTTTCATAGTATCGTTAATTATTAAGGGTCAAATAAATTTCTGAAATATTATCATCATTGTTCGAGAAAGACACGGCCTCATTAATTACATATGCAAGATGTATATTACATATTTGGGTTAAAAGGTACACGCACATAATTCTGTGTCTGCGTTTCATAAATAATATAAAGCATTACACTTTACTGATTATAAAGTTACATATTCAGAGAAACATGACGATATTTAGTGTATTCAATATTTATTTTTAAATTATTCAAAATTTATTGATAAAGTAATCTAAAATCTTACATATACATTCTGTTGTATATACAGTATGGATTTTGTATATACCATATATATATATATATATATATATATATATACAAATTTTGTATATACTTACAAAATTATTAGGTATTTAACTATGGCAAGTAACTGTTGTATGTCAAATATTATAATATTAATATGTTACATATCTAATTTTATAGAATGAACTATTCATGTATGATCATATTGTATACGTTATTTTTAAAACCATTGTAGTATTAATAAATTTTCTGCTACTCTGTTTCTCTCTCTCTCGCTATCTATTTATCTATCTATCTATCTATCTATCTATCTATCTATCTACCTCGTCTATTTTTATTATTTTAATATCTCTGATTAACTGTTTTCATATTTTGAACAGTTTGTATATATTATTTCTGAATTTATAAGCTTCATAAAAATATTTTCTTATTTTATGCAATTTGAGTAACATTATAATTTAATATCTGTAGTAAATAAATTATAACTGATTAAGTCATATTTAGTCAGATCAAGTTATTAAATATTGAAATGCCATTCTTAAATCAATAATTCTAAATAAATAATACGTTAATTATATTTATTTTCGCCGCGCTATGGATTTTAGCATCAAAAGTTTATTGATCATAAAGCTCTTATAAAATAAAAATATTTATGAAACTTATAAAGTAATGTATTTTCAATTCTGTTAATGTTTTATAAAAAAAAATATAGAGATTAATTTTTAACTTAATTAAAGTTATCAGTGATTAATTTATTTGAAATATTAATAAATGTATCAGATATTTCAAACGATAAATTTTTATATCATATAATTTCCTAAATATTTTATATTTAATAATGTAATCTAAGAATATTATTTTATTAAATCTTGAGAATATTATTTATTTAAAGCAATTTTATGACACAATTTTTCATTCACTTAATAAAATTGAAGTTTGAATCAAATATATTCATTTTTATTTACTATCTCAAAGAGTTAAAAATGCTTTATGGGAGACAGATAGAGGCAAAGAGAGAGAGAGAGAGAGAGAGAGAGAGAGAGAGAGTCATGCTTATTTAAATAATGGAAATTTATGTTAAGGCAGTATATATATTTTAAGCTTTCATGCATATAAATAAATTTTGAGAAAGTAAAGAAATTGAGGATATTACTTTGAAAAATTGGAAAATTATATTTCTGTATTTAGAAACTGTAGTTCGTAATTATTACGAACACATAATTAAAAAATCATATAGCACATTTATTGTCGAAGTGCATTATGGTATTATTATCTACGATACAAATGTATTAATGTAGTACTATTAGAAACTCCATCATTAATATTTATATACACGACTATCATTTATATCGTAATTATGATAATCTATACAGAGTTTAAAATACTAAAACAATTTTATGATCAAAGTATTATAGTTTTCTTAAAGTATTGTATTAAATTGTCTGGAAATATTTTCAAAAGGTGGCAGATAAATTCTCTCGGAATAAAATCAATGTGTGCACTTTCTTATGAATTCTTATGATTTCTTATGAAACAATTAAACATTAACTGCTGGTAAATTATGAATTCATTTACTTATTCATACAACGAATCTAGTGATATTTTCTTCTGGTCGTTAAGCGAAATGGATTCAGATAACGTCTATAATTTTCAATAAAATTTTATTTTAAATAATAATTAAATAACTGAAAGAATATTAAGATTATGAAAAAGCAAAACCAAAAAGCAAAAAAGCAAAAAAAAAAAAAAAAAAAAAAAAAACAAACAAACAAACAAACAGAAAAAAAAGAGTAACTTATTTTACGTAAGCTAATATCAATTTATTAAGGTACTCTTAAATACATATTTAAATGAAATAATATATTTTGCTCGTACGATATATTCACTGAATTTAAAAGACCTTATTTGCAACTAATAAGTAGCAATCAGTATCAAGCGAACACAATATCAGAAGCGTCTGAATAAGTTTCCATTCAAATTAAATTATTTTCTCTTTAATACAAAAGCTCGCGTACAGCGAGATCTAAAATTTTGACGCGAAGCCAGATACAAACGAAACTCGGCCCTTCTTTCTTCGTGCCCACACAGGCACTCGTGCACGCACACCTTCGCTCCATCCCTCCCACCGTAATTACGATAGAATTGCCGGACGCGAGGTACGCAGTCAGTGCCGATGCGTCAGCCGCGAACATCGTGACGGACGTCTTTCATGGAGAGATGATGGTAGTAACGCTCGCGCATAATCATTCTTAATTGCGATTGTCGCGAACTGACATGACGAGGATGCGCCTGAATTGGCATTTATATGCTCTCAAACATCGCGATCCCTTTAATCTTTTGGTCCTCCGCGTCACTTACGAGTCACGCGAATTTCTCTCTCCGCTCACTTTCTTTCTTATATATATCCTGCAGGTTTGTAAATGAACGGACTATAATAAGACCATCGAGCATAATGCAGAGAGCCATCGTACAATATACAAAATTATTACGTATTGCAGTCAATTTTATTGTACCATTGAATTTCTGCTGGGAAACATTATTTGCATTTGCCAAGCAAATTTTACTTCTTTTTGTCTTGTTTTGTTTTTTTCTTTCCCTTAAATTAATCTATTTTCCACGGTTTTTTTTTTTTTTTTTTTTTTTTTTTTTTTTTTTTTTACATATGGCAGACACAAAGAGAAAAAAATACTAATTCACCATTGATGATAAATACATTTTTCATTGTTCAAAAAATGACATTTTCAGGTACTTTAAAGTGAAAAGATCTTTGAAAAATAAACCTCGTAGATCAAAAATTATAAGTTTAGTAGTTACTAATAGTTAACGTGGAAAACACAACAAAACAAAACAAAACAAAACAAGAAATTGAATTTATAGTAGCGGCAGTGTTTTATTATAATTTTTTTTTATTTAATTGGTGTGCATATAATGTCTTCGACATTAATAAAATCTTTTAAGTTATGTTGAATAGCGGAAAATATTTCATAATTTTTATTTTGATAATCTTGCTGCTTACAAAAGTAAATATTTGAATTGCAACGAAATTTATTAATATAAATATTATTCCTCCTTATTAATATAATTAATAAAAGCTAATTTAGTTGTATCTAGAAAGAATCGAGGTTACGTCACGATTTATCATTTTACCAAGACGTATGATAATTCTCGGTGTTCACGGTTCTTTACCTTCACTTTTGCACTCATTGTATTTATTAACTGCAAGCGAGATTTTGAGAAAATGCACAACGTTATTTCGTTCTATATTGAACCACCGAATCATTATTATACTGCTCTTTTACGAAAATTTGTTAAAAATGTTGAGAAAGTGAGAGAGACAGAGAGAGAGAGAGAGAGAGAGAGAGAGAGAGAGAGAGAGAGAGCGCGAGAGAGAGAGAGAGAGAGTATCTGTGTTCTTTTTCCACTTCTGCCATACCATTGTTGTCGTTATTTGTTTACAATTTTTATCCTTATCTGACGTCAGAACCAGCTTCGTTTTTCTACCTGCAATTGCACAAAATTTTTTTGTTCAATGCCAATTTCACTTTCGAAAAAGTAACTTTTCCAAACATTTCGTTTGATTGAAAGTAAATTGAACTCACTCGAGCTTCTTTATCTGAACAATGTAGTCGTTAGATATGGCATACCCAGATCAATAAAATCTCATCGCTCGCTCATCTATAGATACACGCGTTCGAACGTGAGTGACGTTTTTCTTTTTTTCTTTTTTTTTCTTTTTTCTTTTTTTTTTTACGGTACTATGAACGAATAGGACATTGTTGAATTCGAACTTGAAAAGTTACGACCACATTCCTGGCAATTGTAGTCTGACCTCAAATTTAACAACTGTGCTTTTGTCATTTCTCTCTCTCTCTCTCTCTCTCTCTCTCTCTCTCTCTCTCTTCTTCTTCCTTTCAATAAAAGAACGTAGTTGTTATCCGTTAACTTCATTAATTATTCATGATTATTCGCATCGAACGTATATTATTCATGTAAGTGAGAAGATGTAAGACGATGAAATCAAGAATATGTACCATCATCTTTGTATATATTTGTATTCATGTGGATAGAAGCAATAGCCATAATAATTATAATTGATTAATAGCCACACGAGTTTAAGAATTAATAATAATTAAATTTAATAATAAATGTATGTTTTTTTAAATTTTGTGAAACGTTGAATGCAAGCATATCAATTTACTTAATACAAATTTAAATTTTTCACAATCTACGGTATTTACATATGAATATATATATATATATATACATATATGTGTTATGGGGTTTTATATTAATTTAATTATTTCTATATTTATTTAATTTATTTAGTAAAGTAATTGTAAATTCATATCGAATAAAATTAAATAAAATAATAATTGTTAAAAAAAATTTATGTTTATCAAAGTATAAAAGTATAAAATAAATATAAAGTTATATTAGCATTCAACATTCTTTTCAATTTTAGGTTATAAAAAATAAAGATTTATCGAATTTTTCACTGTTGAAATTAATCAAAAGTTATTTTGACAATTTGTTCAATTCAATGTTTCTTTTTTTTATTTTTAGTTTTTATATTATTATTTGCTTATTTGTAATATCATACGCACAGTGAAAAGAAAAAATGAAAACAATATAAAAGAGAATATTTTGTAATTTCTTTGTCGTTGTGATCCAACGATGGAAGCTTTAACCTCGTAAAGTATATTATGAATCATCGTAGTTATTATTACTTTTAATGAAAACAGAAAAAATTACTTTGCTAAGCATTTATTATATCTCGGTAATATATTTATAATAATTATAATAACTTTAGAAAAATTTAATTTACGCTAAAGCATAGGAATGGATATTTTTAAAAATTAACTATTATAATGTATTAGCTCTCAAATGAATTCGGTTAATGGTTTTTATAATGTGTTTTGGAAAAATCAAAGGAAAAAAGAGATTAAATAGGTGTCAAGAATCGAAAACAAGATATCGAGAAATACTTTTTTTTACCAATTTGTGTTTATTAGCAAATATTATAATTTCTATAAAGTTATATAAAAGGATAATTGTATGGTTACACAAATAGAATTAATAGTGATAATTACGAATACAACGTATTTATAGACGTAACAACTTTAATACGCAATACTCGAGTGTGATATATACATATTATTTTTTAGTTTTTTTAAGTATATTTAAAGTAGTAAAATATAAAATGTAAAATCTTCATAAATATTTTGAAAAATATTTGAACTACGATGCATTATTTTGTTCATTTTCTTTTACACGTTTTATCACGCGCTGTACGAAGTTACGCCTCACGAGACTGACGCTGATTTATGAGCTCAACCCAGTATGTACATTTATGTGTGTATTTGCGTACTTTCGTGCACATTATAAGACATAATATGAAATTTAAGCTGAAGAATTAAAAATTAATTAAGCCACATGTTGAGTGTCGCGAGACATCGCTTAAGCACAGTTTAATATGCATACGTCCATGACCAAAGTAATTTTATTAGAATAAAAGAGAGAGAGAGAGAGAGAGAGAGAGAGAGAGAGAGAGAGAATGAGCGAATGAGAGGAAAGCTGTGAGATGAAGAGTATGTCGCGTAAAATGACCCATTCTTAGTAGTATCACTTTGAATATATTTTTATCCGAGAATGCAGAATTTTTATCGATAACTAGAACTAGAAAAGCAGCAACGAAATATCAGAAAGTTTACACAGAATGAGAATCAACAAAAGACGTATATCGTTTGAATAATCATTAGTAGTCAGTAATAATCAGCCAGTAATTATCAGGATCGAAATTCTCGATCATCTTGGGCTCGTTTTCACGCGCGAACCGGATTTTCTTTTCGGTATATGTTCAATGTCCCTAATAACCAATGGCCTATTGTTTCACTGACAGTCATCAAATAATCGATTACGACTTAATGAGCTACTTTATAAGTACTAAAAAAAATGCGCACGCGATGTATTCGTGCTTGGGCTATTGTTGTTAATTATTTTGAAATTACTTCGGCACTCTTCGATTGATAGTATAAATAATTCGATTGTTTTGATAAATATTTTAATTATCTGTGCATTAATATATATATATATATATATATATATTTTTTTTTTTAACTGATCACTTGGATTATAATATTGCTATTGAGAGGGAATTATTTTATGAACATTTATTGAAATTCTGAAATTTATTTATTTGAATTTATAATTTTCGAAGTTCGGTAACTTTCTTTTTTTTTATAGAAAGCTTCTGAGATAATATTTCTGATTAACATATAATTGATAGTTTATACATCTTCATTTTGTCTTAAATTCATTAATTATTTATTCATATTAATTAGCAAAAATATCATTTTTATGAAAATGTGTAAGATATTTTTATAAAAAAGATAATACGTAATTATTATTATTATTATTATTATTATTATTATTATTATTATTATTGTTAAAACATGAAACAATAGGTAATTCTTTAATTACATAATTCGTATATCTTTACCTAACATTAATGAATTCATTCTTTCTTTTTTTATTATTTTTTTCTTCATTATATTCAAATACCATACAGTTCATATCTTCATTAATTTATTTGAAGAATAAGAACTTTTAGATATAGATACTTTCGGTAGTATTTTATTTATTTAAAAAACATTTGTAGATTGTTATATAAAAGTATCTGACCGTTTGTCTTAGATAATAATAAAAGATAATGCTTTAATAAAGTAAAAGAAAAATGAAACGATGAATATTATAATGAATATTCTCTGTGGATTTTTTTTTTTTAAATACTTATTGTATTTTCAAAGCAATAAAAGTTTCTTTTTAAATTATGTTGAACTATCCTGTACTACAATTTGCATAGAATGATCGCGTTCAAAATGTATGCAATATGAAAGAAATTTTATTCACTTAGTAAATTAGTATATATATATATATCATTAATTTAATTATTAAGTTTTTATCATATAATAAGTAAATAAGTGAGTAAGTGATAAAAATCATATTCGAGAGGAAATATAATGTCAGATTAATTGTATTTTATTTTTGAAGAAAATAAATGTCTTCAAGTCAAAATTTAGAAAAATGATTGATTATAGTCCGATAAATTATAATATTATATATTCGTGTATATATATAAATATATATGTATGTAATAAAATATTAATGAAAATATAATTAGCATATGGTAAAAATATTAATATTTACAAGTATCTATAGACAAATCGTATATGTGTTTATGAATGTATGCCTGTGAGTGCATTAATGTATGCAAATATACTTAATTATTCATTCGTAATAATTCGTATCATCAACAATATTTGCTTGTTAATATTAAGAGATGTATATAATAAAATTCATTTTATTTTCATTAATTTATACTACTTTAGTAATAATGTATATAATACAAGATTGTGTGTGTGCGTGCGTGCGTGCGTGCGTGCGTGCGTGCGTGCGTGCGTGCGTATATATGTGTGTCTTTCAATAAATCAACCTATCGATTAGTTTCTTCATGCGTTCGTGGCATTTGAATTGTTATTTTTCATCAGTTTTATAAGGACTTTATAAACATTAAAATTATTGAAATTGATGTACGAAATTTATCTTGAAAATAAAATAAAATAAAATTTGTTTATTCAAGGTTTCAATTGATAAAATAATATTCACAATATAAATATGTACGAATGTATGTTTGTATATATGCATAAATGTATGTATAGATGGATAGACGAATAGAGGGTGACTGAATATGAATATATACTTATCTAATGTTAATGTATTATGTAGACAATCAATACAGTACTTAACAATTTATTATACTTTAGTTATTTCGATTCTATTTCTATTACTGGCATATATCATACGGAAAATACAAGCTGATAACAATGTATGTATATGAATGAAAAAGATTTGAAATCGAGTTTATCTACATTTTCTTTCTTACAATCTCCAATTTGAATTTTATTTTAATTATGCGTTTAGTTAGCATGTATTTGAATATAGTCAGAGATACGTTTTATTTATTTTCTTAATAATATAGGTAATAAATTATTCGAATAAACTATTTTTCTGTAATTCAAAGTAAAAAAACAAAAAACGACGAATATCTATAGTACTATTATAAAATGAAATACTACTATAAAATTAAATGAATAGAAGTGCATAGACTCTTTATTAAAAAAAAAAAAAAAAAAAAAAAAAAGAAGAAGAAAAGTTTACTAAATATGCTACAAATCTGTTATCCATTGAGCATGATATTATTGTATCGGTTGATTTTTATGAAAAAAAAAAATAAAAATATTCTATATAGATGTATATGTAGTTTATAATGATAACTTAAATTTATTATTAATGTTGCAATCTCAATGATTAGAGCTGTCGTGCATTTAATAATAATATTTTTTCCGAGTCATCTATTAAATGTTTTATTTTTAAATGTCGAATGCACCGTCTCGACGTACAATATAAAAATTCAATATTAACCACTGAATGTAATATAGTATGATTAAATAATATTTGCCAAAGTATTAATTATCATCGACTTTGAAAGGACGGAGGTCGTAGGAAAGATAGCAGGAAGGGTGCTCGGTATCTTAGAGAGCGAACATTTAACGACAGACTATTTGTTTAGATATGCATAAGGCATTGTTTAAAATCTTAAAAATGCCCGCCGCCATTAGGTAAAACGACCGTAGCAAAGTTGGCGTAATTTCCCGTAGCACACTAAACGGGGCTACTAAGAAGCAGCTGGAGCTTACCCAATTCCCATCCCCAATCCCATCTATGAAAGATCCTTCCGATTTTTGTCCTTTTAATTTGCTCGGGCGCCTATAACAGACAGCGCTAATCCAGTGTGGGGATAAGCACGGGAGCGCAAACACGAGCCGCGAAAAAGCAATTGAAGGAAGTAGGCAGGCGATAAGCTTACTCCATTCTCCGCATTACACTTAGTGCAAGCTCAGACGCGTTAATATGCTTCGGCTCTTCCATCTCATTTATCGCGTAGCGCACAATAAAGCGCGTATAAAAATGCAGCGTAAGTGCGCGGCAGAGCGATCGATAAGAGTCGAGCGGGTCGGTGATAAGGAGTACGTTGCGATAGGTGCGGTGATACTTTAATGAATAGTAATCGAGAGCCGATAAAGCACAGTTTAACAAACTCTACATGAGCTTTTCATTAACGAGCACGGCGCGCTTTGCGTCTCAATCTTAATTGGCGCTTGCCGCCTCTCGAAAAGTCGCTCGCAGATAACGCAACATAATTGACATCGCAATCACAGCAGCGCCGAAAGATCGTTGGGTGAGGTGAGAGGGGGGAGGTTATCGTAAATACGTGTTGACTCTTTGAATAATTAAAGCGTCGCCAGTGCCAATGGCGGCATCTTCATATTTCAGTGGCCTGTCGGGGCCCGAGGGCAAGACCACCTGAAGAATTGGCGTGCGCCGAGCTTACACGGTGGTGCGTTAGACGCTGATTTTATTCTCAACTCAACCTTACTTCCGCGTATGTAGTTGGTTGGTGTTTGGGGGAGGGGGGGGTTGAGAGAGAGAGAGGGGGGAGGAGCGGCGGAGGATTTGGCAGTGGAAGGAATGGAGGAGGAGGGCAGAAAACTTGCTGCATGGCGGAAAATGCTCTTCCTCCTTTACCTTGTTTCCCTCCAACTAATCCCGAGCACTGATATTCATTTTATTCTCGAGATTCCTTTAGAATTATAGTACGTATTTTACATTGCATTATTTGCGACAAATTGCATTGCCAAATCCACTTTAGTCGGAACACCAACTCACGAGTATTTATATTTCTTCTTAATCTAGGCGTTTGTTCGTTAAATTTTTCTCCAAAATAAAGTCAAAAACTTAACGAATGCCCAAGTGGGCGAAGTCTAATTATTATTTTATCATCACATCATTATTATCTTTTCATAACAGCATTCAATTTAACCGCGAGAACATTTTAACCGGCATTTCGCTACATTAACAATTAACATAAATTTAATCAAATATAATTATTTTCATATTTTCTTCCAGCTATTAAGATTATTCCATCACCATATTGATTATCGAATTCAGCAGTAAATAAAACAATTAAAATAAATGAACAAACGTTATTTAATTGCTCTTAATTGTTGTTTATATTTGAATAATGTATATATTATATATAATAATGCAATTAAATTATTTAATGCTTGTATTTCATATTTATTTAAAACAAAAAAAGAAAAAGAGCCTGGAGAAATCATTTTAGATAATAAGCTAAACTAAATTAAATATATATATATTTATGATATAATTTATACTATATAAATTGCAATGTACTTTTTCTTTCGATATTTTTTATTAAAAGTTGAAATAATTTTGTGTACATTTGCTAAATTTTAATTTCTAAGCAATCTTTTAAACAATGCTAAAAAAGTTACCAACTTTTACTATAAAAGAAAATTTTTATCGCTTAAATTCGCATTAATATATGCATCTAATAAATGCACATTAACATTTATAAGAATGACCTTAATGTAATTTTAAGTATCTGATTATTTAAATTTCTCAATATTCATTAAATTATCCTGAAATTAATTATATATATATATATATATATATATATATATATATATATAATCATTATCTTAACATATCATTATCAAATTTTTATCACTTTCCTCGATCTAAATTTAACTGTTTTTGACAAGATTATAAAAGTATAATGTAAAGTGTCGATGATACGATAATTTATGTGATCTTTAAGGAAAAAAACTATTTCAGTTTTGAAATTCTTCGAAAAGTCGCTTTCTGTTATATATGACAGTTACAAATTAGTTTATTTATTCATCAATTCGTCAGTCGAATTTTTATGAATTATTAGAAAACAATTATTTCCAGTATAAATTTTCTTCGTGTATATCGATGATTGAATTAATTATACTAATCAATCAAATACATTTATCAGCGATTGAGAAACTTATATTATTAAAAAAATTATTATATAATACAATTATATAAGTGACGAATAAAAATAGTAATTCTTTCTTACCACAGAAAATCTCCAATAATTATTTATTCTGCGCATGATACTTTTATTCTTTATTCTTATAATTGCATTTGAATGCACAAAAATACTATGTATCAAAAACAAAAAAAAAACAAAAAATAAATAAATAAGTCTAGAAGATTATTATTGACAAAACGATAATGATTTTTTGATTTTGACAAAGAATACGTAATACTTGGGAACGTGTTTAAAGTTACAAAATGAAAAGTATGTCATAAGCTATAACTACAAACATTTTCATTTTATCAATCTTTTATTAATCAAATATTGATTTATTGTTGTGAGTTATTATTACTGAGGTTATATAGGAATAAATTGATTATGTACAAATATATAACTTTTATTATGCTTGTAAATTTTTTAAATTTTAAATACATTAACAATACATTTTATACGTGCAAACGTTTGAATATGTAAACAAAATTGAATTTAATAAGAAACAAATTTATTTCTAATAAAAATATTGAAATACATGTAAAAGCGATTTTTATTTTTATAAACTTACGCTTTCTTTATCAAAGAAGCCAGAAATTAAATTTATCTTTCTTTTTCTTATATTCTCGAATTTAATAATTCATTGATTTAATAAAATACTCGTCTATTATTATTTTATATTGATTATTTGATCTATATATGTTAATGGATAATCTATTTATTAATAACTATTTTATATAGAAATTATCGTCCAACTCTGCTGAAATGTTCAATTTTTGAAACGGGCTTTTTGAAATTGGAAAACTTCGATTTAAAAATAGCGATTTTTAAATAATAAATTCAATAATAAAATTAATAAATTTAGTAATATTTTCGAAATGTTCATAGTTATAATTACAGTAGTAATAATAGGTAATAACCATTGTTAGCCATTTGTTTTGGTGTTTGTACATGTACAGATGCAGAAAAGAATCCTAGTAAATAGTTAATGCATTTGTGTGTGTGAACACGCAACAATATTCAACGATATTCCTACGTTTTATATTTTATGTATCGTTTTAATTATATAAAGGATTCTTTTTTTAATAGTATATAACATATTTTTTATATGGTTTCTATTATCACATAAAAATATATTTTTAATTTTTGTTAATTAAACTTTGTATTTTTAATTAAAAAAAATATTGTAAAAACTGAAATTTATAATAGAAACAGTTAAATTAACGATTTCTTTTGAAAAAGTTTATCTATAATATTTATTAATGATAATTATACTTTATTATAAATAATATTAACTAGATCTAAAAATAATATTTGTAATTATATTATCAGCAAATTTTAATGTATTCATGAAATCTTTAATATCCATATAAATACATATGACATGTATAATAAGCTTTATAAATAATAATATAAATTCATTCAGAATATGAAGAAATCTTCCAGAGATGATGTCAAGGTTTTTTGAGAAACAACTCGGTCTCGGTATATTGCAGATCTTATATCTTAAAATAAAGAAGATGGAAAGCTAAAATTTAATGTTGGACTGTTTCAGTTACTATGAAATATTCATTATAAAAGATTTTTAAAATCTGATTGTGTTAACAATAATTTTAATAAAAATATCAGATCTTGTAATTCTCACTTTTTGCGAAATATTAATTTCGTTGAATAGAAAGAAGGCAGTTGAATTTTTCGTTATATTATAACAATAAGATTAAAGTAAGATTTTGAAAAGACTTTTTGGAAAATAATTCAAGGTTCTGCATCCATAAAACAATGAATTATTTATAGTGTTAATTTTAAAAGTGAATTTACGTGTTGAATTATGTAAATAGTATTCCAATCAAGAATAATGAAATAAATAATTCTTCTATTAACGTATATTAAAAGTTAGTTCGAAAATCTAAAAAAATATTATTGTCTATGTATAATGTACATAAAAGATTTGGTTAAAATTATAAATTGCATATTAATAGAAAAGGAAACTAAATAAAATAGTTTATAACTATTACATACTTATTATTTATATTACATAGGTAATTAATTATCATTTCGAATATTTGCATTATAAATTTCATAAAAAATTAATAATCCTATTCAATTAATGGCCTAAATAATTAACAAAAGAAGTATTTAAACGATTAATTATGCGTTTCGGAAAAGAAAGAGAAAAGAAAAAAAAAGAGAAAAAAAAAAGAAAGAAAAAAAAAGGAAAAAATTACGTATTCTTCTAGAGTTTTTATACTAATAAAATAATTCAATTGAAAATAATTTAAATAAATAACTGTAATTTGTAAAATTGTTTTAACTTAATCTATGGATTATACGGCGTATATCAAGATTTGCAAATCGTAAGTTGCCATTATATATAGTAAGAAAAACAAGTGATTGTAATACATGTTATGAAAACATTGATAAAAAAAAAGTATGTAATTTCAAATTATAAAAGGCTCGAGTATATCTGCTGTGTTAACAATTTTGCATTTATTAAAAGTGATGAATTAGCAAAATTACGTTGAAGATTGTCTGTGACGTTGCTTATCAACACTTATTAATTCATAGTGAAAATGATTAAATAATTATTGAATTTGAATTAATTTTTAAATAAATATTACAAAGTATTGAAATGATTTGGACAATTGTTTATAAATTAGGATGATTCAAAAACATTTTATTTTTCACTCTTATATTATGTCTCCTCGTCCGCTCTTTCTCTGTCGTCTCTTCGTATTCGCTATACAACTCTATTCTTTTCCCT
Organism: Ceratosolen solmsi marchali; assembly: GCF_000503995.2. Lineage (NCBI taxonomy): Eukaryota > Metazoa > Arthropoda > Insecta > Hymenoptera > Agaonidae > Ceratosolen > Ceratosolen solmsi. The sequence goes on from NW_011948417.1 coordinate 8,041,257, forward strand.
TCTTTCATATACCTCCATTCAAGTTCACTCTCCTCTTTCTTTATATTTACGAGTCATTTAGCCTCTCTTTCTACGAAGTTCCTTTTTTCTTTTCTGATGCCCGCCATGAAATATTTGCCGAACTATACTATGCTTGAAAAACTAATTTTATTCTAAATCAATATAATATGTAGTCGGTTAAAATTTAAACGGATAAGTGCAATTTAATTTCAACTATTAACATATGAAATTAGCGATTAAATTTTTATTTGGAAATATTATCAATATTCTAAAGAATTAATTATAAATTGTTTTAGATGGTTTAGATATTACGGGATTAATGTTAATAGATATTACATAATCAGAATAATAACTATAATAGACGTATTTATAAATTGACTATGTAGAAATTGCATTTTATATCATATAGCTCTATAATATAAAGTATAATGTATTTTTAATTATATTAATTGGTTATTTAAACTTTTTAATGTAAGAATTTAAAGAATTCCAAAACTTTTAAAACCATTTGTAATTATATCTCTACAATAACTATATATATATATATATATATATATATATATATAGATGTTCATTAAAAAAATATTGGATTAAAACAATATAAAGTAAATTAATTCTAATCTTAGCAATTTAAAATTTAAGTATATTAATTTGATGTGTTTGATAAATAAATTCGCATTAAATTTTATATTAGTCTATAATAATACGCCTTTTATATTTTAAGATCTACCCCAACATACGCATATAACCGATTGTTCCTCATTCATTATAATCAATTTATTACATAAATCGTATGAAATTATATGAAATACAGTAAATACTTTTATTAAGTATTGTATAGATTAAATATACATTTTTCAACGACTATTTTTACAAATCGTTACAAGCTCTATATAGAGAGTACGTTATTTTTTAATAGTTAATACAGATAAGAATAACAGATCTTATTATTATCTTACTCGAAGAAAGTTAATTAATCTATTATCAATAGTAAATCACTTTCGTGAATTATCCAATACTAAATTAAGTATAACGAAGACGTAATAACAATTTTTTAATATAAAAATTCTAATTTAAAATGTAAAAATCAGATATTATATAAAAATGAAAAGGCAATTATATACTCAGGGCTATTCAAAAGAATTGCAGTTGTTTATTTTTCTTCCGTAACTGTCGGATTCGTCATAGAGACAAATAAGTACTTGAGAATCATAAAGTATCGCTTACTATAATTAAAAAATGGTTATCATTTGTCTTTTTACTTATAGTGACGATTTCCCCCTTGGAGCAACGTTAATACGCTTTCAGCTAAAGCGAATACCGTAGGTCTACTCCTCTTCATCATCTGACAATTGGGATGAGACTCATCCTCTCCTTTGCCTTTTTTCATTTTCTTCTTCAACGGTTTTTTGCGGCCTCGAAACTCGTAAAATGGCTCGACCCGTCGAGCTTTTAAGTTTCACTCGCTCGTACTCTTTCTTTCTTTCGCGGTTCCACTTTGTCTTTTTTTGCTGCGCTCTTGCTTATCGTCATCTTACATATGTATGCGTTTATACACATGCGCATATGCAGGTGTGGGGAACTTTTTGAGATGACCATTTTTATATGTATATATTTGAAATAATTAAACCGGCAGGTAAGAAAAATAGTTTTTTTACTTTGGGACAACCTTGAGAGAAATATACATTTACAAAAGTTGTTTCACGCAGCTTCTTTTACTAAAACTAGTCTAAAACATATAAATTTATCATATACTAAAACTAAAATTTATTATTATTATTATTATTATTATTATATATAATTGAAATAAAAAATTTTCTTTTAAATCTCCTCCTGTAGCATATTAAAATCAATAAAAAAATGTAATAATATATTGTATTTGAAAAATATTAATTAAAAGACCTTTTTTTTTTTTTATATATAAAATGTAATATGATATATGAACATATTTTAAAACTAAAAGGGAAAACTCGCGATTCACACAGGTCACGATTAAAAGTAAAATATTTCAACGTAATGTAATTGAGCAAAAAATTATTTTATTATTTTCAGAAAAATTTGAACTTACAATCAAAATAATATACTTGACAAAGTACAATGATATCTTCTTACAATGAAAAATCTTTTTTTCTATTTTCTTTTTTTGTTTTTGTTTTTGTTTTTTTTTCAAAATAGTTTATATTATCAACAATACGCTGAATTAATATACAATTTGGAGTCGACAGCTCAACATACCAAAGTTTTTGGTGTTAAATTTTAAGTGTCACATTAATGCCGACACCGAAGTTCACAGCCCAGCTATTTCATTCCAAAAAGACTCCACTCCCTCTTCCCCTACGAAATTTAACGTCGAATTTTTTTTGTTTTGTTTTGTTTTTTGTTTATGAATTATAAGAATTAAAAATGACAAAACATAGTGCGTGTGCATACATTGACTATTGCTTATTGTTCTAAGCATATAAACATATATTTATTATCAATCGACGATACCGAAATAATAAATGCATGCGGTGACGGTTAATAAATTTAAATTATTTAAAGGAACTAAGTAGGTTAATCATTTTTTAATAAAACTATGAAGGCCTTCACGCGATTTAAAGATAATTTTAAAATTTCTTTCAATATACATCGCTTAAATATACATCTTTTGTAAAATTTGTAATTAAAAATTCAATTCACAATAACAGTATTGTGATTCCAAAAAAAAGAAAAAAAAAAGAAAAAAAAAAAGAAAAGAAAAATAATGATAATGACAATAATAGCGAATTATACTTAAAAATTAAAAAAGTGTATGCATATTGTTCAACGTTTACTAATATTAATAAAGAATTTAGTACGGAGCATCGTAAATTCACAATATCGTATGATAAATTTCGGTGATAAAATAATATTTGTCAAGGAATGGAATAAAAATGCGTGGGGATAATTCTTGAAATTTTGCCGTGCAGTCACTGTAAATTTGATCCCCAGTAAATTCTAAAGTCAATTTAAAGTTGGGTTTTAAAACTTCCGGAATTATCGGTAAGAAAGAATTCCCGCTGTTCCATCGTAGAAAACAGAATATTTAGTATATTGTTAATCTATCGATCTTATCAGTTGAAGAAGGATTATATTACGGCATTATCTTATGAATAAATTTTTGTACATAATACTAAAATTTTTTTATTCCACCCTAGTTGTTTCTTTTAATAGTTTCTTATAAATTTTTCTAATTAATTTCGTAACTGCATTAAAGTACTTAACAAAAATTTATAATTTAAAACGCTTATAAATCTGATGATGATCTAAAGCTACAACCATTTCATCATTGGGCAATATTTTTTCAATGAAATTTTATTTACGCTTAAGTAAAAATTGTAATTTTCACAATTTTTAACAATACAAGGGTATCTTTTATTAATAAGGAAATTCAAAAGTGATATTGGCTTTTACGACTCATTGTATTTTCAATAATCCCCAATACTTATTCACACAATTTATAACTATTAGATTATTTATCCAGTTTATAAATGTGATATAATGCATATAATTAACAATAATGTACAAGCATAATTAAGAATGATTTTTTTGCATTAATATAGATAGTTGAAATATTTTATTCTTGCCATTTCCATCAAATCTTACGATAATGGCATTAACATTGTAAACATTAACATTGTATATAATAAATAGCATATTTAGATGAACGATATTGTTTATAATATTAATATAGACGTTTTAATTTATTATATTTAAAAATCGTTTGTAAGAAAAATAATAATTAATTAATTTACATATGTTTTAAACATTTATTTAAAGAATAATAATTACGATTAATTATATCTAAAAAAAAATATAATTATTTACGACTCATAACATCGAGTTGAAATTTAATTATTTATATGAAAACTAAAATCCTAGATTTTTATTCGGAAAATTTGCTTTTATATAAAAAAGTTTCAATGCAGCATACCATAAAAGTGCAAAGTTATCTTACCAAGTATTAAAAGTCTTTATTATAAACTGTTTGTGTGACTTTCGATTTATTTAAAGATCACTGAATCATAATAATTTTATCGACGCAGCGTATATGATAGTATGATTCAGAGTTGAACGAATGACATAATAAAAAAAAACAAAGCATCATTCTTGAAAATATTACAAACAACCGAATAAAGAATTGATATACTTATAGCTATTGAATATTTCTTTACTTCTTCTTTTTTTTCTTAACCCATTTTTCACGTTATACGTACATCTATGGATTTTCGAATTTTTCTTGATCATAAATAATAATAACAACAACAACAACAACAACAACAACAACAACAACAACAACAACAATAATAATAATGTACGGCACTGCTCAACTTTAAATGTATTGAACTATCAGCATAATTATCCGTTGTAAAATAGTTGTCCTAAATGAATATAATTAATATTATATTATGAAGATAATTAATTTTCAATTGAAATTAAATTACTGTAATCTTATTATTTGTTTAGTGTAATAAACAGCTACTTAAAATATGATAATAAATTATTGTTTTCTCTCTTATTCAGTCAATTTTTAATTATAAAAAAAAAAAAAAAGAAAGAAAAAAATAGAACCATTGGGTATTTTTGCTTAGTTGTCTCAATAGCGACAAGTAAGAAAAAGATATTTCGCACTCCCTACGTCTTAATTTCAATTTGTCTTTTTCCAAGGAGAAACATGTATATTGTAGTTACAAGTTTACTATAGAAATATGTATGCATTATATTAAATAAGTTGAAATGGATCGTGACGATGGGTTACGTTAGCTTTCGATACTTTATCTTTCCGCTATGCGCATCGCTGGCAGGTCCAAGAAAGAAAATGGAGAGAGAAAGAGAGAGAGAGAGTAATTGTTAGAGGACACGAGGAAAGTAAGGAGAGAGAAAAATAACGATGCGTTATCGCTTTAGATCGACAACTCGGAAATGAACAGAGATAAGCAACAACATGTGCTTGCGCATGCGCGCGTGCTTTGTCATCTCATTTGGCTCTCTTATTTACAGGTGGTGCCGGTGCCGTTGATACAGACTCACGCATATGGGACACGTGTATGCATGCATGGGTGTACGCTAATCGAATTATGCCGAGTCGAGTTTATAGTTGAAAATACATGTGCTCGTCCAGTAGATTATAACATGCGTAGAAGGAGAATGACATGAAATCGAAAGGAAATTGAATTTAATGGAATACAGTATCGAATGCAATTTTATTTCGTTTTGTTATTATTACAATGGTAATTCTGCGTGGGAAAGTATGGAGCAAGATTTTTCCGTTACTATGCTACGAGACAAAAAGTGAAATTTAACTTTGTCCAACGGATATATCAATGTGATATATATATATATATATGTATATAATTGGGAGGATCCAACGTTTCTCTTTATATGAGGATATGATCATCTTCGCTCTGTTAAATTGCTTATCAACTGTTGAAGAAAACAATTAGTCAAGCTTCATTCTTTCTCACACGAGATATCGAATAATTTATAGAATGAATAATAATTCATACGAGACGTAAAACGCAAAGCAATAAGAAAAGTAAAAATTTCCTGAAAGTTTATTAATTATTCAATTTAATGCATAATTGCGTTGAAACTATCAAAATATGAACTTGGTAAAGATCATGATTAAAGTCAAATATCTCTACAAATAGTTAGGAGAATGGATTGAATGAATGGCTTACGAACTAATAAAGTTTAAATTGCCACATTAGACATATAATAATATTCCACCCGTATAAATATACGTAGGCATAAATTTATAAAATGTTATAATCTTCGAAACATTATTTTTCATGATATTAATTTTAATAATAATAATGCTAAACGATATAATTTGTAATCTACGTATGCATGCTTAGAGATGCGGAAATGTTCGAAATTTATGCTTGATACTGAATATCTGTACATGCGAATGTTTATGTATTCGTGTAAAGGGGGATAATAAAACGTGATAAATATGTAGTATTAATTATTTAAATATTGTATTTTTATAGTGCAATGTTTATTTAATAATTGTTGTTTTGTTTAAGTATGTCGTTGACGTGTAACCAACGATCCTTGAATAATCCATAAGCTCTTCAATTTTATATATTTTTAATAATATTTTTATAATTGTTGAATTGAAATTACGAATTAAATACTCTACTGTAGTGTTTGGATTATTTACTTTATAAATTTGTTTACCATGCAGGCCATCGTAGACTATATTAAAATTTAATAAATTTCATTTTACATTACATTGCTTGATTATTTGCAATTATAAATATATATTTGAAATAATATTTGTACGTAATTCAAATCATAAATTCTTCTTAATAGAATAATTTTTACTGTGCAATAAAGTCGATGTATATAAAAGCATGGGAAACGGTACCAGAAAAAATTTTAAATTAAAATTAGGTCAATATTAAGAATGAAGTTAATTTTCTCTATACATTAAAAAGTAAAAAAAATTGTTAAATTAGTATCTAAATGTTCTATCTTTATATATATATATATATATATATATATATATATATATATATATATATATATATATATATCTATATATATATTTATAATATGTCTAAATGTATTCATCAAAGGGTATTTAATATATTTATTTAATTCAATAGAAAATAATAGAATACGGATGAAACATTTTAACGGTTCAATTGTACGTAATTTTTTTTTTTTTTTTTTTTTTTTTTTTTTTAATTTTTTTTGTTTATTAATTAGACTATTAATATAGATATTCTCTATATTAACTTTAAGCATCAACTAAAACTTGTTAAATTTTGTAACGACATATTGAATTCAAATTTATATTCATAAATATTATATTGAATTTACTCGCAAGAGGCAGATGAATGAGTTTGTTTATTATGAATTAAGAGAAGCACGAGAGTTCATTACTCAAAATATCTTTCAATATGGTTTTGCAAAGGAAATTTTTTCTTTATATAATTCATATATATTGTTATTCAGTTGTTTATATAAGTTTTATCACAGTTTTCTTTGTTTATCTATAATTCCTTGTTTATTTATAAAATAAAAGCGAATTCTTAACACAAAGGTAAAAAACTCTTTAAATTTTTAAGAATTAATAAGCTTAAATAATATTAAAAAGGAAAAACGAATGAAATGCTTTTACTATTTTCTATCATTGCATATATATATATATATATATATATATTATAGGCAAATATATTTAAGTACCAAATCTTTATTAATCACAATATTAATTCACATTGTAAAGTTAATTTATATTTCACTTATAATTATCATTCTGTATTACAATATTTCAGTGAATATACATTCTGCATAAAAATAAAATTATCTTCCTGCATTAATTTACGCGGAGATAGAAGAAGTTACATGCTTGCACAGGCAAAACATCTGTATTTTTCTAGGCAAGCTGTAATAATACTTTTATCAGTTGAAACAAAATATAAAAAAGGAATTTTTTATATATACTTTTGAAACAACATGTTTTGACTAAACTTATTTATAAAGTCTGGGTATTAATATCACTGTTTTTTTTATTTTTTTTTTTTTTTTTTTTTTTTTTTTTTTGCCATTACCATATTCAATTAAGCAAATATTATTTTACAATAATATTGATTTTAATACTCGTGAAAGTAAAATAAATTTAATATTGCATTAGATTTCTTATTTTTCTTTTTTTTTTTGCTTTTTTGTTTTTTTTTTCTTTTGGAAATTGAAATCTTTAATCATAAAAAATCATTTTAAATCAATGTAGGAATTTTATTTGTATATTGATGTAGCGTATAAAAATTAATAATCACGTATTTAATAAAACATTGAAGATGAGCGACGATGTAGACTTGGCGTTTAGTGAAAGTAAACTTTTGTTTGAAATCGTTCTTTTGTACGGAGAAGAGCAGAAGTTTTTCGGGGAGCCGAAGTCACCTGGTGAACGATCAGGTCGTTAACTTTTATTACACGCTTCAGAGTGCAAGAGTCATTAGGAGAATTTCATGCCTACCGAACAAAAACGTTCAGAGTTAATCATATTCATCGATCGCTTGTCCCAAGGTTACCGATGCGTTTTTAGAATTCTAAATACGATTTATATGGATTCTTTTCTTTGTAGCGAATTTAATTTTTTGATTTCATTAAATATCTTAGGACCATTCACGTTATTACTTATGTAGGATTAATCATGTACCATTAATTCGTATTTAATTATTATTATAAGGTATAGTTAAATCATGTCATTATTAATATAATACTGTGCAAGTTATGCGTGCATAGCTTGTTTTATACGATAAAACGAAACTGAATCGAATTGAAATTTCAATGAAAAATTTCATTAAACATGAATTTTCTGTTCTAAAATTGATACTTTATGCATTTAGCAATTATGAATAAAGAATAAAGAATAAATTTTATAAAAGAGTGATTCATCTATTAAACGTAATAAGTGTTATGATATTATTGAAAATATAAAAGAAAGTTTCGTTTTATGTAACTTGATATATAAATTTATTTTTTAATGACTTTAGTTGTCAATAAAAATTATTTGATTGTATTTTCTGTTTCAGGTACGTTGTTTTAGAAAATCATTAATGATAGCATTGGGCACGTAGATTTCTTATATTATTAAGAAGCGGTAAAGGTTTGAGCAATGATTATCTATTTATAAGTAAATCAATTCTTTGAAAAATACTTATTTTAATGGTAGTCGAAGGATACTATGTATCGTTAAACAGGATAATTGTATACATTTGTTTCGAATGGAAATATATAAACTAGTATTTGTAGCAAAACAAAAAACAAAAAACAAAAAACAGAAAAAAATACCGATATGAATTAAATAAAAATCTTTTTAATGTAACAAAAGTTTATAGATCAATTAATTAGTAGGTAAAATTTTAATATCGTTACTATTATTATTATTGTTGTTGTTGTTGTTGTTGTTGTTGTTGTTGTTGTTATTATTATTATTATTATTATTGTTGTTATTATTATTATTATTATTATTATTATTATTCACTTATATTTACAAATAATCGACATTTCACATTAAATTGTATTTAAATTTATATTTGTACGAAGTATTATAAATGGTTCTATGCCATTTATAATTCACATAACACAATATATAATACGCATTTTACGAGATAATAAATAACATAAATTTGTACACTGTATTCGTACGTTAAAAACAAGTATAGAAAAGAGTCAAAATTAATACACCGTGAAACAAAAATTTAGCCTGTTTTGCAAAGTGCAATGACATATGATGTCGTTGCGCCTGGTTATATTTGGACGGACGAATGATTAAGAATCAAAATAAAATATTTCGACTGAATAAAAATGCGGAAGATAATAAAGCAAGAGGTTAATATCGAACGAGTCGATTAAAATCTACGGGCATACAAGCCGTCCATCGTCATCCACTTGAAGCTCCTGGGAGGGCAAATTAGTTTCCAGCAATATATTGAAACAGGTTACAGAGTACATGTGCCGAGTCATAAGCGCATGCGTACGCATACGTGCACTTGTCGGATAACACAGTCGTATATTTTCCTCGGATATGTGTGGCGATCTTGGCTTTATTCCACTAAATTGATGGAATTTTATTGTTCCATGCTCACGTACTTAAACACATGCACATAAACGCTGCGTACACATGTAAAAACAGTCAAAGGTATAAATCATGAAATTCACGATACGTAACGTTAATGGCCAACGAAATTTAACATCTTTAAGTTAGAGGTTCATATTTGTATTAATTAACGTGCGCCTCATCATCGTGGCGCAGGACTTAGCGTATATAATGAAACGTCTATTTCTTTTCTTTGGCAATCACTCTATGCTCTTACTATGGAATCCATATCGATGAGGAAAAGAAAGAGAAGGAGAGTGCGGCGTATGAAAGGAACTTGACAGGAGGGGAGAGGCACAGAGAGAGAGAGAGAGAGAGTTGATGAAATTGAACCTTCACTTTGTTTCCAGAAGGCCTTTATGACCAATAATAAATTTTCTTCTTACAATCGAGTAATCGTATAGTATATCATTCTCGTTCTAGCTCTTCAATTTTTATATTCATTGTTATTTCCTTTCGAATAGTTTGCATCATTATATTTTGTTTTAAATTCTCCTTTCATTTAACATGAATTTGCATAATCCACGTTTAATAAATAACAATTAATATTTTTTAATGGCATTTTACATGAAACTCGCCAATGATCAGACAATGATTTTATAATTTTACAAATGTTTTCTATATATTAGCTAATGCAATATATTCCAAAAAATTAAAAACTAAAATTCATATAAACATTGACACTAAAAGCTTCTGATTAATAATAGAAAAATACCAAGTATTTCAATAAGACTATTTTTAAATTATATTAAACTCATACAATTTCTTTATTAATACCATTTTTAATAATAAAACTAAAATTTTTTTTAAATATTACCTACAGTTTCTTAATTTATTGTTTCATTTAAAGCCATTAAGATGTACAAAAAAAAAGCCATTTTTATACTGTTTATGTATTTAATTGAAATACGTAATAATACTACCATTATAATGAAATTTTATTTTAATTCTTTGGTAAACTAAAAAAAATTTCGTTATTTCAAAAACATATTTTTGTTAAAAACAAGTAATTTCAATAAGTAATTTTCAAAGTTATCGTTTGAATTCGAAATCGCAAATTTAGTTTATAAACATGAAATATGTATTTAAAAGAATAAAATGTTTATTCAGCTTAAAAACAGTTTAAGAGGAAAAAAATTCATTAAATTCAAGCAGTGGTTAAAGATATTAATATAAGCGAATAAACTCTTAATTGAAATAAATATGTAATAATAGCTTTGTACAAATGTTAACTAAAATAAGTAAATAATTCTTTTGCTAAAAGTGCTTTTATTTTTTTATTTTTGTTATTATAATAACGAATATTTTCTGTCAATTTTTATACCTACATATTATTGCAAGTTAATACTAATTTCATAAACTATTTAATTAATGAATATTCAAATTAATCCCAGCAATTATTTTTCTAATATTCTCATGCATTTGCTCCGTGTCCAAATACCAGTATTAATTATCACATTTAAAACTCGAACCAAAAGCCCAGAACTCGACAAAATTCACTACACTTCAGATAAATATTAATTTACTATGCTAACCAACATTTAAAGCAAAAGTTTTGTCCAGAAATCTTAGTCAGACAGTTAGGGTCAGCTTTGACACACACACACACACACACACACTCTCTCTCTCTCTCTCTCTCTCTCTCTCTCACTCTTTTCTAAGCTCGTATAAATGCATTTACGTCAGTTAGTGTAATCACTGTAATCATATTTTTATTACATTAAAAATATTAATTCAGTAATATTAATATTATTTACATATTCTTTTTTATAAATTTAAAAACTAATAACAATGTTTAATAATAATAAAAATACAATTCTTATTATTGATTAAATTATCACGAGCACCTAGTATTATGTACATAAACTATGTAGTATAATTAATCTACAAACTTATTGCATTATTTAGTGCTTATGAAAAATTTTAGTTTTAGAGTTTACGTATGAAATTAAACATTAGCTAATTAATCCGATCGATATATTTATGAAAATAGTTACAAATAACACTGATTTTTTAAAAATAATTAAAAAAAAACATAATCTCTTGTAATCAAGTACTTATTAAATAGAATTTAAATAGAGAAGCATTTCTATTTAAATTTCCATTATTTTTAATTAAAAACAAGAAAACTATTTAAAAATACAGACTACAGACTCTTGATTGACGTGACAAATATAAATAAAAATTATTATCTTATAAAATATCGAATAAAAACATATTGTTCATATTGAAAAATTCGGTATCATTATTCATTTATTTTAATAGTATATTTTATTATTATTTTTAAATTTTTAAATACGCAAAACAAGTTTACGTACACAGATATTCTCTTAAGAACAAGAATGTTTTAATTATGTTTTAAAAATTGTGAATACTCGCATATTGTTTTAATTTAAAAAAATTATTCTTATAAAGCAATTATAAAAGAAGAAAAATATAGATAGAAAATTTTAGGTTAATTTTATAAAATATAATTTTTCTTAACTAAAATATTTGGTAAATGTGAGATTAAAAACTCGAAATTTAATGTTTTGCTTAATTCAAATAGAAAAATATTAAAGACTGAAAGTCAAATTTCCTGAAAGACAAAGATAAAAAAAAAATTAAAGAAATTCTTTAAGTTTGGCTATTCTTAATCGCAAAACTATGAATTTATTTTATTAATTTGGTTTTATTGAATTCATGAAGTTTAACTTTTAATCAATGCCATTTCAAGTTGCACAAAAGATTTCATATGGACAAATAGTTTTTACTTAAATTTATGTTAATCAACATTCTAAAGCACCATTTCTATTTTAGTATTTTATCTAAAATTTCACTTAATAATTAGTCTATGAAATATTTTCATTTTTTTTTTTTTTTTTTTTTTTTTTTTTTTTTTGTATTTATAAAATTCACTAAATTATTAATTAACTGAAGAATGAAAAATATTATATTTTATACAATTAAATATAACTGTTTACAATCATTTATATTATAGCAATAATTATTTATTTATTTATTCATCTATCCGTTTATTCCGGATATTTAATAAAGCTAATCTTAATAAAGTTTAATTAGCAATAATTTTGCGAATATTAAAAGAATTGTCAATTCCGACGTTCATATAAAAATACTTTGGTTATTTTGCAAAATATTCATATTACGCTAATCAATTTCTCTAAATAAAGCCTCAGAATTTTCTGTATTTGTATAATTAAATTAGTAAGTTTATAATTAGTATGAAAATAAAAATACGAATGATTTGTATTGTAAGCTCAGGCTGAATTAACTCAAATTTATATTCATATGAAATGGCAGTATCGGTTATTAAATTCAGTCAATAATCGATACATCAACATTGTCCCTATTGCACACTACGAAATACATGCAAAATGTACATAAACTTCGAATTGTTTATTGTATGCACAACTTTGACTCTCTTATGTACAAATCATCTAACAATGTAACTGCATTCTTATGAGAATTAATGACGTACAAATATTGTATGGGACACTAAGTGGGAGAAATAACGGTATGTCCAATAAACAATTTTATTCAATTATTTCTTCGATTTAATAAGTATATTTTCCGTGAAAAATAAATTTATCAATTTAATTAAGCTTTATTTATAAGCATAGAGTATTTTTCCTGCAAGATATATTTATTTAATGTCAGTAATTAATGTTATTATATTAAATTCAATTAAATGTTATATTTCAGTTTAAATAAATTATGCATTTCTCGTAGATAATTAATTATATTTATAACTTTAAGTATAAATACTATATGTATTATTCATTAAATACGTATTCAATCGATATCGTTTTTTTAAATTTAACTCGTCTGCTTAAACGAAGTACTTATCACAAATTTTATTTATTTGAAATATATTTTAATTGTGTATTATATATCTAATCATTCGTAAGAAATTTATTTACTTTTAAAAAATATATTTATGTATTTGAACATATCGATTAAAAAGCAAATAAAACTACCTGCGTTACGATATATATTGTTGTAAAATAATTTTCTTTTTAAAGGCTATTTTTAACGTATTTGAATAAGTAATTCTTAATAAAGGCTATTGGTGCGATATTTTCAATAATTCTTTTATCTTCATAGGTTTATAATTACTATAAATATTGTAGAATTAAAAGTATCGATTGTGCTCTTGTAAACTAAAATGAACGATCATATGTCTTCTTAAGGTCTAGTATATTCCGCATTAAAATAATTAATTATCTTATTTTAAATTCTTACGTAAAGAAATTTACTTTCAATTTTTAGCAATATTTTATTTTACTTATAGTTTTCTACTTTGAATACTAATTAATTAATCTTAAAATAATATATATATATATATATATATATATATGATTTAAAAGCCTTCATACATATACATGAAAATTAGAGAAATAATTGAAATTAAAGAGTTATAGGATTAAGTTAATAAATCTATAGAATAAATTTTATAATCTTCTATTCAATTTCATTATTATGACTATGATTATTTTAAGAGCGTAAAAATTTTGCAAATAATAAAGATAAAATAAAGATAAAAAATGTCGAATGTTAAAAGAGTACCGTAAAAAGGGAAAAATAAGTCATTTAGATTAATAAAAAAAAAGAAAGAAAGAAAGAATGAAAGAAAAATAGGCGACGGTATCATCAAATGGGCAATTTATGATCACTGACACCTCGATCATTGACGTTCAAACAATGCAAAGGTAACGGCAATTCATATAAAAGAGATATCACGGAACTTTTCACAATGCATGCTTAAAAGATTATTATTTTAAGATTAGTTTTCTCATATCTCCTTTACCGCTGAAGTCTGAGTCAATGCTTATATTTTAAAGGTTATTCATACTTATTATAATGTATTAATTCTGGTCATGTGTATACGCGTAAGTAATATTGACTCTGAAGTAATAGAAAAAAAAACTCGTTTCTCAGTTCTCCCGTTTCTCTCGTTTCTTCGTGTGTGTAATGCGTTTGTGTAAATGCATGCGCACGCTTGTATTGATGTATAAAAGGACGCGCGTTATTCTACTCGCATTATTTTATCGCATTTCGCTTTCATTGTCGTACTAATTGTGTCTTTTTATTTGATTAATGTTTATGTCATAATTGTCGTTTATGATAAATATGCTATGCGAGTGAAATTGAAATATCGCATACGCCGAAGTTACGGATCTTAGTTGTATTAAGAGTTCTAATTTTTTCGTAGCTTTTAAAACTTTGTTGTATCCTTGTAGCGGATTCGCATCTTTTATCGATTTACAATTGAAGATATTTAATTTTTATTTCATGATAATACACATGACATTTACAATCATTTGGTAAATAAATAAAATAAAATAAATAAAGATGCATATTGCAAAGAATACGGTAAATTTAGCAATACAGTAATATGTATTAATAAAACGGCAATGTATATTATATAATCAAATTTATGTATAAAAAAAGTCCTTTTTTTTTTTTTTTTTTTTTTTAATGAGCAATATATATCTTTTAAATTTTCGTAATCTTATATTTTATATATCTTATATCGCATTTCATAATGTTCATATTGTTGCACATTTATATGAAATTTTCAATATGTAATTTTCAACATGTAATTTTTATTCCTTTTTAATTTAGTCTTACGA
Organism: Ceratosolen solmsi marchali; assembly: GCF_000503995.2. Lineage (NCBI taxonomy): Eukaryota > Metazoa > Arthropoda > Insecta > Hymenoptera > Agaonidae > Ceratosolen > Ceratosolen solmsi. The sequence goes on from NW_011948417.1 coordinate 8,056,521, forward strand.
ATTTCTATTAAAATTAAATATAATAATGAGGAGTAAAGTCGTAAAACTGCGCAAAAATTTGATTTAAATAGCATATAATAGGGCACAATAGTGCTGACAAATTGTGAATAATAAAAGAAGTTAAATTATTAACTTTGCTCATTGTTAGGTAAAATTAGTAATATTTAACATTCAGTAACATTGCTTCTTTTGTGCTCGAACGTTTACTTTTTAATTAACTTTTCGTTGTATGGATTTACTTATTAGTTATTTTTATTATCATTTTAAAATGATAATTCTAACTTATGCTTGAAACTGCGAGAATCTTGATATATATATATATATATATAAATGTTTCTTATAAATGTTGCAATTAAAGTTAAAAATCTCTGATAGCATAGGGCAGTATAAATACGTATAAAAATAAATGACTGACACGACGTACTTGTGCGATAGATGAAAGAAAAAGAGAAACGGGTAGAAAATAGATCGTAAGAACAAGTAAGAGCTACAAGATGAAATGAACTCGTGTTAAGCGTGTCTGTGTGCGCGCACGCGCGCACGAATGCTTGCGTTCGAACGTGTGTGCGCGCGCGAGAGAGAGAGAGAGAGAGAGAGAGAGAGAGAGAGAGAGAGAGAGAGAGGATTGTCTCACTCTTGCTAAATTACGGAGGACTACGAAGTAGCGAAGGCAGCATAAACCTGCAGTTGCAAGGCTTTAAACGCTTTTCACCATTCCAATGACCATCTACTGGTCCAATGGCGACTTATTCCCCTTCTTCCCGTTCGGTCATTCCCTCGGTCAGTGTCTCTCTCTCTCTCTCTTTCTATCTCACTATCTCTCTCTATCCCCTTCTTTTCTGCCCGTCCCTATCCCACTCTCTTTCATTTCTTTCGTCCATTTACTCCTTTTTTACAGACTCGTTTTTTTTTGTTCGCGTACGCATGAGTATTCTTTTTATCTTTTATACGTATATCAGGTTTCTGGAACATCGGCGCAAAAAATATTTTAGTTTTTTAAATAAAACTGGAAGAAATATTATAATTAAATTCAGATTTTTCATAGCTACGCTGGCAAAATAATAACAATTAATACAAATTATATTTGATATTAATATTCATGCTTTCCTTCGTTTTTTTTTAAAAGTTACGTTGCATTAGGATTATGGAGTTTAACTTATAAAATTTAACTTATTATTAAAAGAAAGAAAGTCTTTATAAATATATTAATCGTAAAAATATATAATACAATGTTATATATATATATATATATATATATATATATATATATGTGTGTGTGTGTGTGTGTGTGAACGAACACAAACTGATTAAACCATGTATTTTCTTGTATTTTTTGATATAGCATCATAAAAAATCCCATATGTGTTAGGATAAAAATCTGAATGAAAACGTTAGTAGTAAAAATATTCTTATTAATTTATATCTGACGTTTACTTACTTATACTATTTTTCAGTTTCCTTAATACTTCATTATCTCTCTTACTAAATAATTAAGCATTAAAACTGATAAGAAATTAAAAGAAAAAAGAGTAAGATTAGTTATATTTACGACAGGTATACATTGGTATCATTTTCATTTAAAGAAAACAAAATTATAATCATTGATCTTCAACTCACATCTCATACTTACGTATAAATCTCAATTTAATCTCTCATTAAATATTATATTTTGTCCTCGATTTTTCGCTCAGTCTGACTCATGTATTCAACAGAGAAAAAAAAACAGTAATTATATATAACTATATACAAATGCAAGTGTGTCGAATACTTTATATAGGTATTGTAACTCTGTCAATTAATATAGCCGCTTTATTCTGTAAGTATATAATTGTGACATATAGGCTCATTTATTTAAAAAAAATTAATAAATAAATAAATTAATTAATTAATTAATAATAATAATAATAAAAACATACAGACACATACACACGTTGTCTTCTATATTTTCTCTCCAGTACGAGATGTGTATTATTGTCTATATACAGTACGTTAACTGCTGTACTTTAAACAAGATGTCTAAAATTCTTTGTAATTCAAGTTTTATTTCATGCTCTCTCACACGGTCGATTTATATCAGCATTCGGAAAAAATAAAATTTTATAGTTAGATGATAACAGTTTTATGGTTAAGCAATCGAACAAATTAAAATAGTTAATGCTAATCCGCGTGCAATTATATTATATTAGAGAAATACACAGTAATGACCAAGAATAGATGCCATGATATTGCATCAAATTGTGAATAACATTCACAAAATACAATTATTTAACAAATTCTCAACTCACGCACTTAATGCATTAGCCAGCTAATAAATTTTCTATCTAATTTCTCATCTCACAAGCCCCCGTTCTTCTTCTTGCAACATTGTATATTCGTATTCCTATCACGAGGTATTTATCGAGCGAGTGTTGGTTCATGTAGACTCGAGACCGAGTTCGAAAGAGACACGTCTTACTCCTCACCCTTCTCCTTCGTCTGCCACACACACACACACACACACACACACACGCGCGCGCACGCACACACGCACACGCACACACACATATATATATATATATATATGCGTGCATACGTACGTGCATACACACACAGGCACATAGACGTATTTCGCTGAGACTTGCAACTTCGGTACTCTTCTTTTAATATAGAATAGAAACATTCTCTTCGAATATGTTCTACATTTTTTGTATCCGCTGCAAGGGATGTTTTTCATAATTAAGAATAAAAAGGGATTCGTTCGCGCCTTTTTTCCTCTTGATTTATGAGGACGTGGGACGACTCAGCCATTCGTACAAGAATTATAATTAAAGACATCGTACCGAATTATCTCAATGAATAGAAATATTCTTTGTTCATTTGTAATCTCTAAGAAATAGTATTTAGCCATTATTATCATCTTCTATATATTATATGTTTAAATTAATAAATTAATAAATTAATTAATAATGACATCCAGTTATTTATTAATACATTGCACAATCAATGTTTAATGACAAATTTATTATTAAATTACAATGTTTAAAGCACATTCTAATTACGAATTATTATTTACAATAATAGAAAGCTTAACGAGTAATAAAAGAAGCTCGGATTAAATGTTAAAAAGTCTTCGTAATAAAATAAAATTTATGGGCGTATTAATAGACTTATTGTAAGAAAGTAAAATTCATTTCGTACAAAATGTTTTACAATCATATGAAAATTCGTAAAATATAAAAAATTTTTTTAGAAAGTGTAATGAAAGTGTAATATCTCGATTCATATTTTTCTTATGAAGAAGAAAAAAACATAAATACATTGCTTACAGAAAAAAAAAATTGAATAACCGTAAAACACATTGAAATAAATTTACTACTATTTTTAACATAGAAGAATTTGATTTATAGTTCTTAAAGTGTGCCAGATAAAAAGAATTTTTCTAGTCTTTAAGAAATTAAAATTTAAGATTAATCAATTATTAATAAAGTATTTAAATGAAATTACCATTATTATAAAAACATTCGAGAATTTTACGCAAATTTATATGTATGTCAAACCTTATTTTATCGTAGATTAGACAAGCATTCTTCTATATAATTGTATAAATGAAATTAAACTTAAGGTAGGCATTTTATACTTGATTTAATATTTATATTAATTATTTTATTACCGTCAAATTAAAATTGCAAATAATTTTAAATCAATGATTTGGAATATATATATATATATATATATATATATTTAGCTTCAATATCAAGATGTAAAGTGTATAGAATGTAATTATATAAAATTGACATATTTTTCCGTTTTCTTTAATCGTAAAAATTGTGAGATTGAAAAACGTTCGTTCAACAATTACACAATATAGAAATCAGTTTAATCCAAAAATGAAAAGCATAATTTTTTGTTCTTGTATATTACACGGCAATGTTCTATTAGCTCGTTAATCTATGTCTTAATAGATTTAGCGCAACTAAGATAACTCGCAATGAAAGTCGATTACATCTCTTTTAAGTTTAAAGTCAATGTGATTCGTTCAAATGGAAATACCCCCCCCCCCCCCCCCCCCCCCACCACCCCCCCCCCCCCCCGCCGCCGCCGCTGTCGCCGCCTTCGTCATGCGCTTAATATCAATGAAAGCATTACTATGCCTCGATGCGAAGACGAATACTCGTTAATACATAGACTTACATTCGTATGCGTATATATTTCATCAGCCATTTAAATATAAGCCAAACGTAAAAAAATATTTAATTTTCTTATAAGAAACTTTGTCGAATAAAGTCTGTTATAAAATAATAACGCCGAATGTCAAGCATAGTGTGGATTTATTTATATTGTGATATTAAATGAGCGTAATAGTCGTGTGCAACACTTTGTAAACTTTGTATGGAATATTCAAAATTCGCCGGACTCCGAGTCAATAAATTTTAATTGACAGTCACTGGAATATTCGAAATATCTTGCACAAAATGCCATAGAATAAAGATAAAATTGGATGGAAAGGCGCGAGCCAGCATCAGTAGGGGATAAATGTTTGGGAAATAGTGGCACCCAAGTTGTTATCGCGTGAGGAGATACAATTTTGCCTCACGTCGATGATTTGCCAACTGCTGGTAAAGCGACGCTGACTGAAATTGTATGCAAAAGTTTGCAGCTCCGTTTATTCGGATTGTGCGTGTGCGCATTGAAATTAAAACGAAATAATTAAAACGATCCTTTTTTCTCTCGTTGTAATAGCTAGCGCGCCGTGCGATGGCCTGCGGTAAAAATATTTATATTTAAAAGACGCGGGAATTATACTTACAGTTTAATGTATCTGTGCAATGTTTATTAGAGTTTGTGAGCTAAGAAATTGCGATGATTAACTTCAAGTACATTTAAATGCCATGTGGTTCGCAAGTCAAAGGAAACAAAATAAATGGCCTACAGTGTGTATAAATTATTCCTCGTGATATTGTATTATCGAAGGAGGAAAGACTCGCGAGCTTTCAGCTTAACTCGACAATTAAATTTATAATTGATTTAGAAAATTGATAAGACTACTTTTCACATTCTCTATCTACAATCATCTAAATGTGTAAAAAAAACCATATAATATTATTCTCATATTTTTATTGTCGCAACTTATTTTAAGCATTTATAGTCATTATTATAGTTTTAATGTTTTAATTGACTAAATTATTTGTCAATTATAATGATTCATATATGGTTTTTCAGTCAGAAAAGATAAATTTCGAATTTTATTTTTTTTAACTCGCAAAGCCAATTATTTATGAACGCCACATACGTTTCTCGGTAGTCACGAGTGCGCATCTTCTTTGCGCACGCGCGCGCACCTCCGTATATAATGCCATGCTTTATGAAATAAAATAAAACGCCAATATTACGTATGGCTATTGTCAAGATTATTTTATTTTTAAGTTATATATATATATATATATATATATATATATATATATACAAAAAAAGACGTCAAATTAAATAAACTTTATTGTATAAAATTCACGTCAGAGTAATAAAGGACCGCATTTAAATGAATCTCGTTTACCGTTAAGTGTTCGAAGAGAAAATTGAATAATAAAATGCTCGAATAGCGCGCACTTACATTAATAACACGAATCGTCTTGAATAAATGATAATACAGATGTGAATTTTCAAGAAGGAAGCTGAAATTGAGAAACAACTGTTCGTTAAATTCGTTTATTATAATTTTAAGAGAGTGGCGAAGGGAGCGGGAGGGAAGTGTCGCGCGAGAGCGCAGACAACACATCGATGTCTCGCGTATTATCGATCAGTTGTTAAAATACGCGCCGAATGAGAAAATGCGGGGGTGACGACAATATTAAACGATCGCGCATAACATTCGAGGCGACAAGTTGTTGAGCAACGCATACATACGGACATTCTCAGTGGTCGCACGTGCAAACTGCCGAGATCTCGGTCAGCCAAGTTCGATCGCCGACCTCGTGAAAGTGCGTTGGAAAAAGTGAATGCATTTCGTGGACTTGTTAATCGCTCGGCATTGGGCTCATTATAGGCGGTGCCTCGATCCCGCACAGCTGATCGATCGGCGCCTTTTTTTGCATTCCAACCGCCGACGCACGGCAGCGAACGCGACGCCTTTTTCTCCCATCGATTCAATGTCGTGCGATTATCGTTGACCTCAGCTTTTGCCGACGTTTTTCCCGCGATTCACCCATCTATTATTCTCATCCCAGTCTTTCTAGTCTTTTTAGTACGAATGGAGGGAGGAACGGAGCTGCAAATCTTTTGGTGCCCTCCCAAGGCCATAGCGCCGGTCCTATTGTCAAATTAATCCTCGTTTATACGGAGTTTTATTCAAAATTTCAATGGGCCAAAGGCTCGAATTTATCGTTCGTTTATCATCTATCAATGCCAAGAGTCATCTTGGCGAATAGCTAATTTTTCATCATCAATCAACGATGATTCAAAATTACAGCCAAATACTTCATATAATATTCTCGCTGCTAGGAAGCATTTGAAAAGTCTCGCCATTTCTTCGGCATATATAGCATGGTTTTTTAATAATTAAAAATAATAAGCTATTTTTAAATTTAATCGAATATTTATCGTTGCTCGCAAGCCATTGGTATTACATGCGTATACTATATGCTTGGAAAGTGATTTAAATGAAAATGTTAGAAGAGATTTTTAAATTAAAAATTTTTCAACTTCTTCATGACGCGAATAAACGTCATTTGCAGTCCGAACACACTTTCTCCATGACAGGAATACACGTCATTTACGATCAAGGAATTAATACCCACGTGTCCGATAATCGCACACAACCATTTCGAAATACATGTTACGTATTCGAAGGTCGATACTTGAGCCGTTGCAACCGAGCATCAAGAACATACTGTTTAGTACACAATGTGTGTATACTCAATGATTTACACCGTTGTCCCGATTATATATTTCATCCGCGGCTTGATTCCGTGTATTCTTAGAAACGGCAATTTACTCTTTTGAAAAATTGAATTTAAAAGAGCAGTTAGGAGGAATGATAATTATTAGATAAAACGAAATAATTGCTTGGCCTCGTTATAACGTTCACGACTTAATGGTTAAGAAACCGAATCGCGCAATTATTAAAGTCTTTTCTCGGCGCAACGACAAAAGATGCAAATCTTTCTGCAAACAAGCTCCCTGCGCTAATGCTCTACGGCATTTCATAACTACAGCTCGAACGAGAAGAAACCGAGAGATAAGATGAGACAACGCGGAAGATAATGGTGAAAAGATAAACGTCCAAACGCCCACGCGCGACAAGAGCTCTTATGCCAAAAATGGACATGTAGACGAGTGACATTGAATTGAGCGCAGAAATTCATTTTGCCATAATAATGTGATGATCGATTAATAAATAATTTTCTGCTGACTAAATTTTAGCGTTAGCGCTGCGTTAAAGAAAGCGTTTTCGATTATATCGTTTGTTATTATGTCAGTCGAATAAATCAGCCAAGCAAAGGCTGAGCTAATGATGCAAAAAAACAATTACTTTTTTTTTTTTTTTTTTTTTTTTTTTTTTTTTTTTTTTTTTTTTTTAACCAAAATCATGGTTGTACTGTTGATAAACAGAAATGTCAAATAATCAGAGACGATTAATTATTATCTAATGAATTTGAATTGGCGATGGAAGGTGACAATAGTACAATGAAGAGTTAAACATTTACGTCCTCGTATTCGTTTCTTATTATTGCTGTTAATACGTGCTATCATTTAAAATATATTGTTACGCCATTAAAGCAATAATTATAATTATATAGGAAATGATAAGGGTCTCGTTATTCGTTTTGCAATTTCAGCCAATGAGCGCATTTGATAAAGTAGGCAAATTATTACGCAATGCTTTGTACGGGTCATCGTATAATGCAATTAATTAATTATCGCTAGGAAGACTTTCTTCGTCCCTAAAAAACAAAAATACTAAATAGAAAAATTGCAATTTTAAAGGCAATAATTGAAAAACATAAAATAATTTTTAATTAATCGTATAAGTAATTTAATTGATTCATGAAAGATTTTAATTTTCTTGAAAACTTAAGTTCAGAGAAATATAATAATTAATTTACATATACATCCCTCCCTCCCACTGTCTGTCTTTCTCTTTCTCGCATTGGGTAACCTCAAGAAGAATTATTTAAATGATTTAAGTATGACATTACTTACTCTCGCTTCCAGCGATTGCGTCATAATGTTAAGCTGCTTGTTGCCATTTTAGAAATTTACAATTTTACATTGACACTGTTAGAAAATAAATACTTTAATTTAATTTCCTTTCATAATTATCAATATATTAAGCAAAAAAATTGTTCCATATTTATCATTCTAATTGCTAGGATCATGATAACGATTGAAAAACCAAAAAAAAAACATTTACACCACTAATTTAATCCTCGTTATTTTTTTTTCATTAATTTCATTATTCAGTAACGCAAATATTAAAATCATTATTATAACGATTGGATTACGATTATTTAACGTATTAAACTAGAATTTCGAATTAGTTATATTCAATTTAATATTTAATATTTAATATTTAATATTTGAATTAACTCATGTGATAAATTTTGATAGTTATTTGTATTAAAATAGTGTAGGTATATAATAAAATTATTGATTTTGACAATAATATGGGATAATATTGAAAATGTTTGGCTTACAATAGCTTATAATAATAAAAATATTACATTTTTATTTAATTAATGATAATATGCAACGTATTTTATACATTTAATACATGCATTGTATCCAAAAATAATTTTCACTCAAATAGAAAATTCAATAACAAATGCAAACTCTTAATTAATAATACGATTCATTGTTGTGCATTTCATGCTCACACACACACACACACACACAAAAGGTACAACAATTTTTACACGTATCTATATGCCCATTCTTTTTTGAGGAAAAGGATACTTACATATTAAATGATTCGGATAATGTTAATAACAATAATATACAATAGAATTGTGTTATAATAGGAGCAAATTTTTTTATATTTAAGGTTAATATAATTAATCTATTTCATTCGATAGCTTTACTTTGTAGTTTATTCTTCATAAAATAAAAAAAAACCATAATACAATATTTAAAATATCATCTGTATGGATGATTTTAATATTCAACTTTAATGAATTTAATATTATTAATAATGATAAATATTGCAGATACCGACGAAATTTCATGACTTTTTTTAATAGACTATAAAATAATTTATAAGTAGTCGAAGGCCATTTGGGCGTAAAAAAAAGTTGAATATGTTTTTAATAATTCTTAAACCTATTGATGTGATTTGAAAAAATAAAATACAGGAGCGTCATCATGTGTAAGAGATAGCGAGCGAGTTACGATTAGGGCGCGGGGGGAGGGGATGAGGTTGGCAACAAGTAGAGTCGATGCAGTGACGTACAGAAACGCCTATTCACCTTTGTTTCCTTCAGCATCCGTTTACAATAATAACAATGAAAATCGATTACATCAGATAAACTGCGTCACATGGTATAGTCTCTTACTCTAGAGTTTACACGTATGTTACAATGTGTAAATGCAATTTCATCGTCGTCTTTTTCTTCTAAATACCTTTTGTATTTTTACTTTGTCTCATATATATATATATATATATATATATATATATATCAAAGTTTTTCAAGTAATAAAATTATTAGACACTATCGTACAGTAATAAATGTGAAATAATCGTAACTTTCATAGCAAGGCTATTGCGTTATAAAAACGCTAATATCAATTTCGAGCTTTTGAACTTTGATTTTTCAAAATCCATTCAACGAAAACTTCCTAATTTCCTCTTGATTATTATAGTTGTTTTAAAAGTTTTAATTATTCACATTCCATTTAGCACAGTAATTAGATAAAATGCATTAAATTATAACAACTTTAAATAATGATTATTATTAAACATTTTTATTGTGCTATAATTTTGATAAATAATTAATTTCACTATAAAATATAACAATGTTTAAACATTTTTAATTTTGTAAATAAGTAGACAAATAAAAGTAAATTTATCATTAAAAGATAAATTATAATATCGACGTTTTGACAATTCTATATAATAAAATTTAGGGATATAATTCAATGATCAATCGATTGGTCGCAACTGAAAATCGAAAATTAAATATTTTGTAAAGTGTAATTATTGTGAAATAAAGCGTCAGCTATTACATCGAAACGTAATGAATTTTGTTCAAATATTATAGTTTATTCATTAACGATTTTATCCGACCTAAGGAAAATTCTTCAATAAATTATCTTTTTCATCATTCATTATTGTTGATATTACTTTTATCAAGTTGCATATAAATAGATTGTTTTTTTTTATCGTAAAAAATAACTCACCCTTTCCCACTCTCATTATAACATTTCAATTTAATAATTATCATTAATAGTGTTTAATTTACAAATACCATGAAATTTATTAATTGCCGCAAGTAAAACTTGACACTTTAGACATTGCCTTTTGTTGATCGTTTTTCGCCATTTATTTTACTAATAATTTCTAATTTACGGATAAATAAATATTTCATTAGTTTTACGAATCCTACCACTATCATTACGTAATCTTATGAAATATTAATTCAAATAAGAATAGCGTTGGTATCGTTGAATATAAATAAATATAAATATAAATATAATATAAATAATTTTGTAATAAATTTAATTTATGATAGTGATTTAATCATGATAGGGAAGAATTTTTACGAATAAATCAAAAATATGATTTATGTAGATTAGACTCGGTAGATTAAGCCTGGATGAAAGTAAAATTAATGTTTATTTTGAATTTTTCACGGCATCGTATTATTTCTCCACAATGAAGCAAAAATTTTGTTAAAAATTAACACAAAAACTTTGAATCGCATCCTTCGACCTACACACCAAAATATTCAAAACTATTCCTTTTTCACCGCTCCGTACCACCAGCAATCCAATAATTATTTACTCTACAACGCCGCCACTGCGCTTTCAGGCAAAGAAAAATTAACGCTAACCAGCAGTGCATTGAGAAGAATGAAATGCGAAAAGGTGGTCGCTCTCTCACCTATCACCGCCGCTCCGCCCGAGGAAATTCGCATGCGCATCGAATAATCCCAGCGACTCCATTCCGAAATTCCATGGGGCTCGCACTTCATCCTGCCACAACCAGTAATTTCGCCGGCGAAGGGACAGGCTATTGATAATTATTATCGAGTCCGCTGCATATTCATCCAAGTTATCGCAGGGTGCGTGCTTTCGCTCATATAGGGTGTGTATCTTGTTCCGACGGGGTGAGTGACATAATGACGAGGAGGAGACACCATAGCTTCCAATGACAGTCGTTACACGCGCAAACCACCACTGCAGTTCCATTGGATTACGGACATTTTTTTTTTCTTTTTTTTTTTTATTGCCTTCTTTGTTTTACCGACCACCTCTGCTCATTTCATAGATACTAGTGTAATGATACCGTAACACTCGACATCTATATCGTCTCCAGTACTTCAATTACACTTGCATTGCATACGTACGCGTGCATACTCACTTTGCTTTAAGGAATTATGAAACTCATTTCCCACGTATTTATAACGAGCGAATGTCTTTTACGACAAGTACAAAGCTTGATTGTTAAACTTTGTAATATTTCGTTTTACCTTTCGAATAACGCTAAACCAATGTCAATGGATACTTATTATGCAAAAATAAAGCTTAAAATTACGTCTTAATTGCCTGCTGTTACGTATTCCTATTTTATTTAGATTAGTCGTTTGTTTTTATGTGTGTTAGCGATAATCAGTTTATATATTAATAATATAAGAGTTCTCAATAGCCGATGAATAAAAACTATTTATTCAATCATTTAAAAGCTCTTTCGATAAAAATTTGAACTTGTAATTAGAACTCACAAGCGCAACTTTAATATATACATTGTTTTCTATCTGATGTTTTTATATCTGATCAACGTTGATTATATAAACCATTAATCAATTATATTTTGTCATTTGCATTCCTATTAAATGTTTAATAATAATACCCTAACAACAACAACAATAACAATAATAATAACAATAATAACAATAATAACAATAATAACAATAGTTAATTTATATAATACTCGTCGAATTATTAGACAGATAGCAATGAAGATTGTACAAAATATTATTAATATCCAATAATAAATAAAGAGATACTAAATGAGTAATTCAACATTAATTATACTGTATACGTCGGTGAAATGCATCGCTAACTTTTTACTATATACCAGTAAATTTTATTTATTATAAAATGGCGAGTGACCTGAAATTATGAGATCCCCTATCTCTTATACCTACACGCCAGCGATGATTTTACTTTTTTAGCCTCGTACGTCTTCGTTATTTTTATTTAATCTAATTGAATATTTAGAAAATCGTTGATTTATGGATTAATTAAATAGCCCACTAATCAATACGTGTCGTGCATTGCTCTTTCGTCAAAAACACAAAAGTGGATAAAAACAAATGTTGAATTTTACGATATGTGACATGTTAATATAGTGTTGACTAATACTATATTATACTTTTTTTTTATTTCTCTCTATTGTCTTTACTATTAACTTTTTTTTCCAGTATTTTTCCCATAAAGTAAATATAGATGGAATATAAAGTTAAAGTAGTTGTAATTAAATGTACATTAAGGCTTGTCCGTAGTCGTAGTAAAAAATTAAAAACTCGTAAATCTCGTATATTATTGTAGTTGTTTTTTTTTTTTTTTTTTTTTTTTTTTTTATCCATGTACGTGTATAATATTTTTAGTAAAAAGCCTATTATGTAAAATAAATTAAATTAAATTTTATCATTTCTAACTAATATTCCATTATTTTCCGTTAAAGCCTATGAATTCAAAGCAGTAGACGGTATCCCGTTGAAACTTTATAAGTGTATAACAATATTGGTGAAAAAAACCTTTTATATCAGTGTAATGTGTTTTGTACGCTAGAATTTATATCGTATTTTTTTTTTTTTTTTTTTTTTTTTTTTTTTTTCTTAGATAATGCAGCGGTATTATAAGGAAAAGATTGTCACGAATGCTCTATTCAAAAATTTAATCGACAAATAAAATATTCTTAATCGATTGTAAATTAAAAGTAATATTTTTATTTTTATCACGCGTATGAATTTATTTGGAACTAAAAAGTTGTAAATGCTCGAAACTTGATGGATTCTTCATTCTTTAATCAACGCTTATTGACGATTGTCATTTAGGTATTTTATAAAAATGTTTGTAAAATTAAATTAAGCATTAAGCATAAAAACTAAATAAAATCGCAAAAATTAACGTTAACATTTATATGAAGTAAATTTTATAATGGAATGAAGAAAATAAATCGAGATTATCAAATTAGATTATAATCCATATAATCATGCAGTATTTAATATAAGCTTAATGTACTTATAACATTAATAATTTATTTATAGTTAATTTTAGAGGTGGAACTAAAATTGTCGCCCGAAGAAAAAGTCGATTATTTGATCAAGTTATAAAATAAATCATAATAATGTCTTTAACATTAACGAATCTAATTAACGCTCTTGCTTATACGTATGAAAAGAGAAGTATGAATGGCTTATATCTAAAAAAAAAAAATATAATAAAAGATCGTTGGTATTTTGTATGAATCAAAATATTTTAACCAATTATAAAACTTAAGGGCCTTCATAATTATTCATTTATTTTACGATAAAAAGTTTTATTAAAAATTTTATTAAAATCGATAAAAGCATTTCAATTAAATTGTTATTATAAATTGTTTTCTTTTATAGCTATTCTCCTTGTTGAGCATCATTAAATATCATTAAGAAAAATCATAGTAGATATATAATAACATAGTTGTTAAATAATATTCAAACATAATATTGCTTTAAATTAAAATTAAAATTACGGTTATCAATTAGTGTGCTATGTGATATTTGTTCTTTAATATTAATTTAAAATATCCAATTTATTCTTCTCGAAGCTAAATAAATAATATTAATAGAATACTTACTGAAAAATTTTGTAACTGTAATTTTGTGGCTTAATATGATTAAAGTATAAGAAGATTTTTTTTTGCTTGCACGGTATATATAAAAAAGGAAAAATAAGTTTATTACTCGATATTTTTAAAATAGATAATTTAATTTTATCTTAAATAAAAGAATTAGATTTAGTATTACTATCGATAAAATAAAAATTATGAAAAATTTAATAAACATTTTGAAATGAATAATTTCGTTTTCTTTGGAAATTTAAACCTCCCTTCAATATAAATTAAAATTATTTTTGTATTCGTGTATTTCGAACTTTTACATAAACTAACTGAATGCCAATGAAGAAATAGTTTTAAAAATTGATACTTCGTCAGTGGATGATATCGAAACAAATTATCGATGCGTTCGATATAAATTACACAAATAGTATTTATGAGAAATAAAATAACCTTGTTAAGAACTGGATGAATGAAAAATCTTTTAAATAAAAGCAATCAAAGTGAAAATAAAGTGAAAAATTGCATTGATTTCGTAGATAAAAATGTAATATTTGCGAGAACCTAGTCGGCATGGTGAATACGAAATCATTATGTCGAGTGTCAAGCGAGTAGGAGTCACGCTTCAGCTGAAAATAGATTGCAAGAGGGAAAAAAATTTATACGATTTTCTCTCGCAGTCTTTTTTCAGATTTTTTTTATTTTATTCATATTATTTATTCATTATTGTTATAAATAAATGTTGTTACGTGCACACGATATTGAGTATTACGTTTGTAGTGTGACTTAAATAATTTAATAATTTTCAATTTGCCATCCCGTTTTTTAAGAAAAATTATGATATAAATAGAAGTACGATGAGAGAATTATGCGTATTGATATTTTTATAAATGAAAGATTCGGATGGTTATTTGAGACATAAAATGAAAGGAAAAATCAATTAATTTTAATGGCTACATTGATACACGATGTTAATTTTTGCTTTTCTGGAAAAATTCCGAATTTTACATCGAGAAATAGAATGATATGTGAAATAAAAATGTTAAAGTTAAAAGATAAAGAAAGAAAAGTGTAATACTTTTTGCGTACACTGTATTGATTTTTCACTCCCTCAATGTTTGTAATATAAACTTTGTTATTCTTCATACTTATGGCATAATAAAATAATTTATTGTCTTACGCGGCTAATCTTTTAAATTGAGAGCAATAACAATAAAAAATAGTATTAATAAAAAAAAAAAAAAAAAAAAAATATATAAAAAAATAAAAAAAAACACACGCAATGAAGTCTTAAATATTTACTAATAGTTATCATTAAATTTGTCTTGAACGACTTGAATCAAATTAAAAGGGAATCTTTTATTAACACTATTATTCAGCATATAAGCAAAAAATAATTAACAATCATTTAAAAGTACAAAATTAAAAATTTGGTTAAAATTCATTTTATATATTGTCCCATAATGTAAATATTAAGAAAAGTTTTGCTCTTATTTAAATGTAAAAAAATAATTACAATAAAGTATTGAAATAAGTTTTGAAGTTAAGAAGTATAAAAGGAGTTATTTTCGGTTATCTGAAACATAAGTGTGAGCGCTTCTGACGAGTTTATGATCCAATTTCCAATCAAATAAATCAATGTCAAATAAAGTTCTAAGGCTTTTTTCGTATCATGAAATTTTTTTTATAAATCTATTCTTTAAAAGCTTTGCTACACAAGACTATTACGACCATAAAATAATAAAAAGATCTTTTAGTTAAAATAATATTACAATGTATATATATTTACATATAAATATAATTTTAATTTAAATGTATCCTGTTGAAATAAATGATAACAAAACGTATTTTGAAAATGTCTGAGATTATCTCTCAGTGAAATTCAGTCTCAAGTATAATAAATTCTTTTTAATACAATTCTAATAAATTTAATAGTGGCACTACAAATGATATAATTAAATAATAATAATTAATTTATAATTAACATTAATACCCGAACACGACATAGAAACAATTAATAGTTTTATTAGTTAAAAATAATATGTAATAATAAGAATTTTATCAGCGAATATAAATAACTTAACTTTTCGTTAGATAAATAATAATAGCTCCAACTGAATTACGTAAAGTTTATGGACTATGCGATTTACAATGTCTATCATTACAATTGCAATCGCATTATAATATATTTTATTCTTATAAATAAGTTGTAGACTTAGTTTTTAAAGATTAAAATTTTAATTATAGAACAGTATGTGTATTAAGAAGAGAGAAAAAAAGAACATTGAAATCTCTAAATAATAAATCTGATATAATAATATACTCGATCAATTAACCGAAAATTGTTTTTTAATCGAAAATTGGTGCGGCAACGATAACAATCATTATTCCAAGTATAATAATTCGAAAACTTCCATTGAATCAATAAGTACAAAGTCATTTTTTACAATAAAATTCAAAATAGAAATTGCTTTTAAAAATTAAATATAACCTTATTATTGTAAAATACTATAAATAATATTAATAGTATCGAAATACTATCATTTTTTTATTTTTTGTTAAATCTCCTTAAACTATTAATTAACTATTCAGAAAATAATTATGTACATTAAACAAAATAATTCACAATTCCATTGTTACGCGTAATTAAAAAGAAAACATTGAAGTTTACGTAAATTATGAAATAAAACTAATAAAATATGTTAAAAAATATTGCAAAGTGATTAATCCTATTTTTTACAAAATTAATTGAAGTGTATGGAAAAAGACTATGCATTAATAATCTTTTATCAATTCAGTATTGGAATTAATTTTCAATCATTGAAATTCTTAATGCGATTATGTATGATGGTTATTGGAAATTTTATAATTAATAATTTAATTAGGTAAGAAAATAATTATGTATCGAAAATTGACGACAAAGAATTCTTAAAGACAAAAGTTTATTAATGTTCGTTTCAGATAAATTCGGCTTTCATTAAAATCAATCGAAAAATATTTGTATTTTTGGCATTATTTAATAAATAATCAAGAAAATGGCTTTTATTAGTTCAAATGGCTGTGAACAAACAGTACTTCATAAATATCGTATTTACTTAAAATAAGGAATATTTTGACCTTTTAAGCAACTTTATTAAAATATCCGTTATAAAATGGTGGTGTACCGTCGTAAAGCAAAAGAAGAATAATAATAGGTCAACGATAAAGAGGAAGAGATGGAGGTAAGTCAGATAAAGATGAAGGAGTTGAATCGATGAAATTTATTGGGATTGGCTTTATGATCTCTCTTATGTTCTTCTCTCGTCTCTCGTCTCTCCCCGCAGCCTCCACCCCATATCGTTGGACCTGTATTCGATTGTAAACAGATACATACAGCTTAAGCAAACAAGGTTTTGCATCATCTTTTATGGATATTGGTATGCACGCGAGCGCGTCATTATTCCACAAAAATTTAATTGAAAAATAATCATTAAAAAATAATCGTTGTTCGGCGAATTTGTGAAATTGTATTAACGCGAGTCGACAAGTTATTTTCCTATTTTTCCTACTTCATCGGATGGCTACGCATGGCCAGGCAAGGCATTATTAATACGACGTCGGAGCCGAATGTGCCTTCATCGTTGGTTTTATCAATAACGATCGTCGATCGCTGAGGTAAATGGTGAATATCGAGCATCGAGCCGCCCAACGAACTAAGCAAATTACAATGATTCTCAATATTAGTGGTACGCCCGAGCTCTCGTCTTTAAAATTGAATTGCTAAGGCTGGCATTGATAAGGGGGATGCTCGAAGATACGAAACAGTGAATCGGGAATGGCTGGAACTGACAGGAGGTCGAAGAGAGTTTCAAAATTTAACTTGGATGGCGCAACGGCAACATACAGTGCCGATCAATTTTCCCGATTTGGAATTCGGAATACTTGTGCTAGTTGAAGATTTTACGGGAGCGTATGTTGATTGTAATGAGAGCGCAGAGGCATCAGCAAAATTAGTCGCGATATAATGCGCATGACTAATCGGTCGCAAACAATGTTGCGCTTATCGCTCGTCAACTCGACTTAAATGCGCCCCGGACTTCTTATCGGCTGCGCGTTTGTAATCCAACTCGTTGTATCACTAGTCGTTTTGTATTTACACAGCAGTGCATCCGTCGTGAGTGGCACGAGTGTATAAAGGCCTTTAGCAGCGCTAGGGGAAATCAGACCGCGACTCGTTTTAGTAAAAACATCGGCATGTTTAGGAGAAGCGCGCGACTTTGGGTTTATACAGACAATTGGATTTTTCGACTTCTTCCACTCAAATAACTCAAGCACTTCCTTATGATTCTGTTATGTGTACGTGGCCTATCGTTCTGGCATCTCCTGCCGGATAAAATAAGACGGCGTCTCGGCGTGTATAAATTTATAAACTTGTGTGCATTATCTCATTTTACTACTTTACGATTCTTTTTACATTTCTGATTATTTGACGACTACAAAGTAATATTGCAGTGACACACTGACACCCGTATTAATTGCATTATATATATATATATATATATATATATATATATATAATGAGAGGAGAAAATAAATAATTGAAACGACTTCTCCTTTGTATTAAGGAAAAAAAAATGAGCAAATTTTTTTTTCGCGATTAAAGTACTTTTTTTTTTTTGTTTTATCATTCTTTAGAATTTCTGAAATAATAATGTTTTATAATATATTAAAATCGTTGTCTTTTTTTTTTTTTATTATATACTAAAAGTATCATTAATATTCAATAAACTATTAACAATATTAATCAATGACTTTCAACGACCGAGGCTAGAAAATTATTCTACATTTTCATTTTCAAACAAGTATTTCTTTTTCCTTTAAATTAAATATATTTTTTAAAATTATTATATTTATTATAATGAATTTTTTATGGCCTTTTCAATTATAACTAATGACTATTTCAAAATAATTTTGCCTTCTGAAGATATTAATATGTAACTATAATATTTAATTTTCTCTCGTCTATCCACGAGCGTAATTATCTAATGTGGTGCTCAATCAATATAAAATCTAGAATAAATATCGTGAATTGTAAACAAGTAATGATTAAATATAAATTAATAATAAGTATGCTCTATCATTAAGTGAACAAACGTAATGTGAAAATTTATGTTTTTGAAAGAAACTTATTTTAAATTCGGATTAATGGTAAAGTGTGGAATTTGTATCAATACATTAAAAAAGTTGAATAGAGAAAGAGACATAAAAGTAGTGTAGAATAATATAAAGTAACATTAACAATTTTACAATACTTATATCAGTGGAACAGAAACGTTGGAAATTCGTTCGTAACTTGCTCTTTTTAGTATATATTATACATTTTATTGATTTCTGATTTTATGAGCAACAAGTTTCTGAACAGATTTTGAGCAATTTTACAGCTTGCTTGCTTGTTCCAGAAACTAATCGAAATTTAACATTATTTATTAGATATTAAAAAATTTATTATATAATCATTAAAAAAAAAAAAAAAAAAAAATAATAATAATAATAATAATAATAATAATAACAGACAATCTTTATTGAATTATATTTGATATATATGATTTCATTATCTTTGACATTTATTGCGACAATTTTTAATTAATCTAATTTTAGTTTTAATAAAAGTATAACGAAGTTACTTTGACAAAAAAAGAAAAACGAAAAGGAAAAAAAAATTATTTCGATAAATCCAAAAAATTTATTAGAATTTCAATAAAATTAAAATAATATTCAAAGCTAAGTGATATCAAAGTTTGTAACAAATGATTCTTATAAATATGATTTAAAACCGTAATTCATGCTATTTTTTAGTGTCGTAACGCTTTAATTAATCGATATAGTCTTAGTAATATATCAATCGCACTTCGTTTTCCTAAAATTAATTTATTAAAAGTAATTCTGTCGTCTAAGCCAAATAAAAATAGATCACGATTCTTTCTCGCTTTATTTTTAAATTATACTTTTACATTAAAGCTATTAATAATTCTTGGCACGATGGATAACTCGTAAAAAATAAAATTAAATACTTACTTTAACTACAGAATTTTTCACCAATTATTTTAATTTATTTCTTACTCATATATGTGCTCTTTATTAAAGAAAATTAAAAAAAATTAATAGTACTTTCATTTTTTATATGGGCGAGGTCGGCTAAAAGTATGAAAAAATTTTAAACTCCAATTTATAATTATCAAAAAGTGTAAATGTATAATAAAATTAATTAAAATAAATGTATACGGTTCAATTAATGGTACCATACTATTAAACATTAAAATATTATTCATAATTTCATTTTTGTGCAGACAACGATGTTTTAAAAGATTTTATTAAAAAATATATATATATATTTTTTTTTTTTTTATAGCTGGGAGAAAATCAAAGTACAGACATGCCTATGAAAAAGCTTTGTAATCATTTTAGTTTATTTCCATTACTAGTTATTATTTTTAATTTTCATTATAAGTTTAATTTAAATATTCATGTTCATGAGTAATATCATAAAAATAAAAATTAAATGCTAATCATATATAATGCACTAAGTACTGTCTTATATAAATTATCTTATATATATATATATATATATATATATATATATATATATATATATGTGTGTATGTATTCCTATATTATTTCATAAAAAGACCTAAATAGTCGAATGTATTTATTATCAATAGTAATAGCTAATATTGTTTTGTTGTAAAATATTATCTTATTATACTCAAAGAATTTATTTACGACTTGGAAATAAAACAGATGCACATATGAATAAAAAATAATTTTCATTTAGTCATCTATTCGATAAAATCTTTAGTATATAATTATTATTTAATATATAAAATGGCATTTAGTTGCATGCACAATATTGATACGAACATAACATTATTGCAATTCATTAAATACTTTTTTTTTCTTTTTTTTTCTTTCATTAAAATCATATAAAATAATATAATACAAATAATACAGCTCTCTTTCTCTATAGAGAGTAGTTGCGACTGCGCAACTTCTCGACAGATAATGACAAAATACTTGACCTAATTACAATATAATTAAAATTATTTTCTATGAAAAATATTAGAAATAATCTATAAGATTATAATAATCTATAAGAGCAACACAACAGAATAATGAAACTTATAATACGCAGAATATAACAATAATTATATAAAAATTAATATCATATGTTAAATAATAATTTTTTGTATTATCAATAACATTTCATTATACATATTAATACATTTTTATATTTTTTATTTATACGAAATTGTAATTTCTCCCAATAAAAACATGTAATATCCACAAAATTTGGATAAATCTCTCCTGTAAAATCAGAGCTGCGTATGCTTGTTATTCATTACGTTATATATTATCATCACGCTAATATTTTCTATATCCTACTTTATGAACACATTTTATTATTTTCAAGAATTGTAAAAACTTTTATGAGTTAATATTGTTCCTTATATTACTTCAATAGGCATAACATATTATTTAAATGAATTATTTCGTACATTCGAAATGAATAAATTTACTTCCACGTATTTATTGCTCTTTCATTTTTCGCTTTTTCCTCTCAATATCGAATTTAATATAAATTTTTAAGATTGATTTATTTCAAATTTAAATGAATTTTAGTTAGCATTTCTATTTCACCGTTTTTCCTTGAATGGGAGAACGAAGCTTAAAATTGATCTAAACATTATTAGTTTCAATACTTGTACTACTTTTCTTTTATATAATAACTTTTTAAATATTTGTCAGTATAATTGCGTGAGTTCGAATTTCTTCGAGATTTTTTTTATTAAATTAAAAATTCTTATTTATGAATAATAATAAAAACATCATTCTGTTGAATTATGAATAACTTAATGCTATTAGTTACAGAGAAATTTGTTTTAATTGAATTTAGTGATCGAATAGGAGTAAAACTAGAGCAATTGAATTGAAACTTCGTTGGAGCATATATATTACACACGGACGCCCACACACATGCACGCGCGCACAAACGCGCACAAACACGCACAAAAATACACTCGCGCACAGGCACGAGCGCGCGTGCCCACACAAACCACATAATATATTAATCACATTTCTTACAATACAAATTTGAGTTCATCAATTTTCCAAATCTTGAAGTTTCTATACTTTAGATCCATTCTATTTATATTTATAATATAATTATACAAAATTAAATATTCTTGATTAATGAATTTAAAATAATGAATCAAACAATTAAGAATAATATCAAATTTAATATTGAAAAAGTATCTTCATCTCAGATTCTGTAATAAAATAAAAATTTTATTATTCTCTATCAAATTAAGTAATCTATGGTGTGTAATAAACAAATCAGGTGAATATAGTTTAAGTAAAAATTTCGAAAATATACATTAAAAAAGAATTAGAATTTAATGTTTTTTTTTTCATTGCAAATTCATTGAATTTTATAATCTTGTATTTAACCTTTTATTTCAACAAATTAAATATATTTAAGAATTAATGTTATATTATAATCGATATTTTAACCATATTATATTATCTTTATATTTATAGATTTAAAGTATAGAGAAAATTGTGTATAAAATATTTAATTTTCAATGATCATTATTGTTCCATTATCTATTCATTATAAAAGTTTATAATGAACTGTACTATTATAGAAAATAAAATTAATTTTTAGAAAGATGTTTTTTTATAAGATAAAAAATAATTATATTCTATAAAAATATTATAAACCATAATTAATCATTTCTATTATAGTTATTTTCTTATTATATCCATTTGGATGGTTTTTTTTTTTTTTTTTATATATAAATAACAATTAAAGTTAATGGATCACACGTTACAAAATCTTTCTTATGTGTGTGTAGAATTTGAATTTATTATTGCTTAATGTATATTTAAATTATCAAAATAATTTTTATATAAAGCTCAAAATTATGTTTTAATTATAAAATCTAATATTGCAAATGTCATGAATTGAAATTTATTATATCTGTTCAACAAATCTTTGTTTATTTATGGCGTTAGTTGTGCCACTATGAGAAGATTAATTTATCTATTCGTAAATTTTTATCGTATTCTTTTTGTATAAAATTAGGAGTATGAAATTAACGATTATGAGATAATTATAATATGATTTTAATAAAAAGTTTACATAAAATTTACAATTATAAGTAATAATGCGTTAAAGAACGTTCGTGTAATTTCCGTTTTCCTACCTTTTTTTCGCTTCATTAATGTTAAATAACTATCGTATAAGTATATATGCATTCTAATTATGAAGACAAGAAGCCTTCAAGAGTTCAATATTATCTGATTCAACATTCATGCTAACTTGCATAGCCATTCGTCTGTTTAAACTATTATTAATGTATTCTATTCGCAATAAAAAATCTAAGAAATTTAATTCTCTAAAAATCATACAATTAATATAATTATATATATACATACGAAGAAAATTCTTAAAATAGTAAAATATTAAATAAAATTTATTTACAAAAAACTAATACTTCTTTACACTAAAGCACGATAAAAATTATTAAATATTATTCTTGCTATTATATCTAGTATATTATAAATTATCTGTATACTGATAACTGAATTATGAATGTTTTTTTTTTCATATTCACCGTCAATTATTTAAAGAAGTTTTAAAAAATATTTACATTATTATACAATATAGTCTTGATTTTTAATAAATAAATGTTATATTTATTTCACATATTATTTAGTAAATTGAAAAATAGTAACAAAATTTACCATATGCAAAAAGAATTGAAATATTATTTTTTGTTATATGTTTAATTATAATAATAATGTATCTTTGAAACTTTGCTTTAAAATAGTCAGCAAACATCAAATAGATAATATTAATAAATATATCGTTAATTAATTTATAATAAAATACTTTTTAAAATGTTCAAGTATATCATTTATTTTTCTTCACTTCACAAAATCTGATTGAAAGACTTTCTACATACATAGTTTGTGTATTCTTATAAGTTAAGGTTTTAAAATCATACAATTTTCTATTACAATATTCATAATTATTACGTAAATTCTCTCGGAAACAAGTGTTAAGTACCAAATTTGAAAATGTAAATTCTCGTTTGCATTTTGTGTTGCTTTAATCTTGCGTGCTTGAAATAATTTTAGATGTTTTAGACTTTTGTGCAATCGCATTATATTCCTGTAAACTTTATCACTTAACCTCGCTTACAGAAAACCATCATATTTTAGATTTTCTCTTAGTACTAAGTCTTTATTAAAAAAAAAAAAAAAAAAAATCGAAATACGGAAAAAGAAATTTATTTTCCTTTCTATGCATGAACGCAGTATGATAATATAATATTATCATGGCTATTCAATTATTAATAAATAATGTCACTATAAGTTAAATATTATTTTATCTTTATAACGAGAATTTAAATAGACGTTGTGACTTTATTCACTATGTGTATTCACATACACTACACGAATCTCTAATTAAGCTTTATATAAATAATGTATCAATATGAATTTTTGTATTTAAATTAATACAAACTTTATTCTTTTGTATTAGAATTTATAGTGTTTTGTAGTTAGTGCTAATTTAATCAGTTCTCCCAATTGAATTGGAATATCTTAGATAGTAAAATATTTCATAATTTCACAAATCCAGATCTTAAGATGTAATTTAGTTTTACATATAACTACTGTACAATGATCAATTTACAATGTCTGCTGCACTTTTATTACACTCTGATGATTAAAGCCTGTCTAAGTCACTGCATAGCAAGTGTAAAGTATTCTGGTGAATCTTGGGCATTGAAAACGGTAAATTACTACCTCTTCCACAATGTACATTAATGAATACATTGAGCAATGGGGGATTTTGAAATCTCTTAGTTCATTAATACGTGAAGATTTACTTACTTATTAATTTGTTTATGTCTCATAAGAAAATAATATATCATTTTCAATTTAGAGTAGAAAAATCTGATTTTTCATTTAGATTCGATTAGATACTAAAGTATAATTTTTAATAAATTATATAAATAGTATACATATTTATAGGAGATATTAGGACGATTTAATTGATACTTTCTAAATAATTTATTACGAAATTATATTAAAAGAAAAGAAAAAGAAAAGCTTTTACATTCTTTTCAGCTAATAATACATTTATTTCGGATTTATATTTAATTCACAATGTAGTACTCTATATCTTGCTACAAAAACTGTAAATTTTAATTTACATTAATTGAAACGCTAATTAATTAGTAATGTTAGGTTAGTAGGATATATTGCGAGTACACATCAATATTGTAGATCCACTTAAAACAAAATATAGAATTATTATTATTAAATAATTATTTATCTTTCGATACTTTTCATTAATTACACTTTATTATATAATATAGAATAATATACTATGTTATGAATAAAATTTTAACTATTACAATATGAAAATATATATAAAGATGAATTTTTAACGTATAAAATAAAATTGATTAAAATTTATTCAATGAAATAATGTTAATGTAATAGAATAAAAGGGAAATTTCTTTTAAAATTTATTCCATAAATTTTTTAATCGAAAACCAATATTTTCTTGTATTTGAATGATCAAAAAGTATCGTTTTAGATTTATTTTAAATTTCCATTAGAATCTTACATCATTATATAATGGAATACGTTTAATGAAGACTTTAACAAAATTGAACAAAATAACATAAATTATAATTTAATTACTATTTTTATATTAATTTTATTTGTTCCATTCTATTTTATTTTAATTTCAAGTCTAAAAAATGTTTAATTTTATGCTAGATGAAATTTATATAATATACAGTATTGTATAATATTTCAAATATTTTCTGAGTAATTAGCAGCATAAAATTTAATTAATAGTTTAGTTACAAATTTACAATTTGACTTTACTATGATACATATTAAAAATCACATATTAAGTATATAATTTGCTACATAATTTTGCAATATATTCTATCTGAATATTCAAGGTATTGGTACGTTAATTAACAAACGACATAATTTACACAAGAGACCATTAAATTAATCTAATAATTATTCACATTAATTAAAATGTAAAGAAATATGTATATTGCATCTTTAAAATATAAAATAAGAAATAGTAAAGATAAAAAAAATAGTTTCGCATTATACTTATCATAAAGTATTGTTTTTCTTGATCAATCTTTGAAAATAGTTTTAAAAATTTGTAAAGATAAAATTATAAACATTGATATATGTACAGATAAATTATATTTGCTGATTTCTTTATTTAATCAATTTCAAAATGTTTGTTGATTTCATTATATTTGACTATAATTTTAAACATTTAAATTTATGTATACTATTCGATTTCATTTGAAGAGGAACAATGCAAAAAATTGCCATAATTGATTAATATATTGTCAGATAATTATTGACCAATGCTGATATTAATTAGGTTATTAAAATAAAGAAAATTACAATAATATGCACATCATCGCTCACAATTACTTACTTTCACAGAGTATTCAGAAAATAATTAAATAATCTATAAATTTCGATTTTTAAAGATAAATAAATTATGTAGATACGTAAATAGTTGAGATTATTAGATAACTTTTTCGTTTTTATCAATATTGAATGTTCTATGTGCAACTATTCTATCCTATAAGCAATAATCATATACTGTCTATGTTAATTGTATATGTACATTTAACAATATATGTATATTAAGCTTCTACTTGTAAGTTCGAGGTCAGGTTAGAGTACATAACAGCCTCCAGCGAATTCCTCATCTCCATCCCAAACGCTCTTCTTTCTCTCTTTTTCTATTCTCTCCCTCTCCCTCTCCCTCTCTCATCTCTTCATCCACCCTTTC
>NW_011948417.1:8083436-8104986 GCF_000503995.2 Ceratosolen solmsi marchali
GCTCTTCCAGTACATTGTACCATGCTCGCGATATATGTTCATTCAGTCTGAATATCTGTCTATATTCATCCGAACGCCAATCTCACTGCCGGAAGTTACCGCTACCGTCGCTGCATTCGGAAAATCAAAGCATTGAAAAAGCATTTTCATAAACTAAACTTCGTTTCTGTTTTTTTTTTTTTCCTTCTTTAGAATGAAAAGATTTGTTGATGAAACGCAACAGTTTTTAGATAGAGAACGATATATTTTATGTAATAAATATTTACAAACAATTTTACGGGCAAAAACTGTTTTGTAAAATAAATTACATTAATATAAAATTATATAATTGTTGAATAATGATTTTCCTCGGTACGTTAAATAAGTTTTTATTAGAGCATTGATATTTAGTGCAGATTAGACTTTAGGAAGTTTGCATTTCATTTGCACGTAAAGTATTGTGCAGATGTTCCAACGCATGTACACTACTAGAATTTCAATACTTATTTTATGGAAGACAATATAAGACGCTTTCTCATTTCCTTTCTTATTGTAGACGTTGCGCATTATTTGAGCGTATTAATTTATTATTTTAACAGACAAATTTACGACTGAAAATAATAATAATAAAACCTTATACGCATATATTATACATCAATATTTAATACATTCATTCGTACATGCACACTCACACGGCCACATAATACTTTTGTCTCGAATATCGTATAAATAAATAAATAAATAAATATATATATATATATATATATATATATATATATACTATTATGAAGAATGTATTTTTATTATTTTTTTTATATTTTTATCGATTGAAAGTGATATGAAATTGGGAAACTTTTGTGGCAGTTAAACAGTTAATTAAAACTTGTATGTATGTTTAATCAATATAGGTATAAGACTTTGAAAGAAAAGTTTATATGTGATTGTATCTTTGTCAGTGAACATTAACTATTCTAGTATTCAATCGAATTTACGTTATTATAATTAACAGAAAGCATGAATTCCTATCGCAGCATAGCATTACCAATAATGTTGGAACTTTGGCTTCGTATCGAGAAATATAAGTGAAATTATCTGAAAATATACTTTATATTTAATGTATATAATTTGTGTGGATAAATTTGTTTTTTGCCTAAAATATTAAATAATTGATTTGATTTAATTTTCATTGTGAATGTTAATTTTCATTGTCAATTCATATATTTATAATATATTTATTTGTAATATTTATAGTACAGAATACGAAATTTCTAAATATATAACGAGACCATAAATGTAATTAAAATTCTTAAACATAAAATACTTTAAAGTTTCAAGATTAATATTAGTTTTTAGTTAGTTTTAAACTACAAGGAGGAAAATTTATTTATATAATACTAAAAGTTAATTCTATTATTTTCTATGAAAATTTTAATTTTTAACGCATTTTTAAATGTGCAACTTGAGAAAATTTAAGTAATTATATAAATTACATCTATCATTATATTAAATAGAAATTACGTAATAATAATATAAGTAAATTAAAATAATAATTTTAATATTAATTTTTTCAGGTAAGCTGTTGAAATACTGCGCATAGCATTATTTAGATAACATTTTGCCTATGGTACGTAGCATCTTTATTGTATTTATTTAAAATTTTAAGTCGTACAGTTTAACAATTTAAATAAAACAATATTTATAATTTATAGTAATTATTAATTATATATAGTATTGCAATTAAGACTTGAGGAATACCAAAAGAGTCAAAGTTGATCTACCAAATTTAGTAGGGTGATTTTCCTTTTATACTTTTATATTAAAATTGTATACTAACTACATAACATGAATTAAAATATATTTTATACATCTTTCGAATTTCAAAGATAATTGCAATTAAGTTTTAATGAATGCAACAGTGAAATGTTTATTTGAAGAATGAAAAATTTAACCAGTCATTTTATATGATAAGAAACTTTTTAACATATTCAATACCAACAATTAACATTGTTTGTAAATGCAATAATCGTCAAATATTTGCTAAAGTATTTGTTGACATTCAGCTTATAATAATATCTATCAAATATAATTTTGAATACTATCTTTAAAATTTAAATGTGTATGTATAACAAAAATCCCTATTTACTCAAAAATGGTTCGCTTCGATAGATTGTAGACTATTGCATATCGAAACCTCAAAACTTCAATATACAACAATAGAAAATAGTTATTTATATATTTGCACAATTTTTTACGCTTTATTACTTGTCTGAAAAATAAACATTCAAATAAATATATCTTTTATTGAAAATTAATTATTAACATTTTAATGTACCATGCACATAGTGCAATTTTTAAATGGCAAATAATCATTGTAAATTTAATATTATCAATTATTGAAAATGTAGTGACTGTAATTTCAAGCAATGTCAGTCTAACATGTCGAATGTACTTTTATAAATGAACAAATTTTCACCAAATATATTGTGTCGTAATAGTAAATTTAACATATTAAATGGAATGGAATGATAGTTATTGTTAATTTACTACTATTTACTTAATTAATTTAGTTAATTAATATAAATTATAATTGAATTAGATAGGATCATTGAATTCTTAATTAAAATTCAAATTTATTAAAAATTTTTAATTTATCGGTTTAAATGTTAATTATCAATGTAAGTAATTAAAAATATATTAAATTATTAGATTAAGGAAACTTGAATTATAAGATATTTCCAGAGTTTGTAAATTTCATTATTTTCAACAGTTAAACGAAACATTGTAGTTGGTATTTCGCCGAAACTTATGAGTTTATATCATAATGTTTCCTAATTTACGTGGGAGCACTGTCCTGGAAACTATGAACAAACAAACTCGTAATTTTTACTAGATTACTTAATAACTGTTTTATTTTTGGAAATAGGAATGCTCACTGCCTTCTTTGTCTAATATACAGATGTCTGAATAATTACAATTGTTTCTATTACATTAATAAATTTTAAACACGTTTAATACAAATAATAATGATTTCTTTTTCATAATTTGCATGGTTTACTTTTGACATTTTTGACAAAATATAAACAATAGTATTTAATTGTCGAAGGTTTTAAAATTACTTTTTCCAGATCATTTGCATTTCAATCACAAGTTATTGATTTGTTTAGTTCGTTTATTTATAAATAGTTTTCTTAAATAAAAAATACATGTGTTGCTGAAAAAACAATGTTCGTTTAATAATTTATGATAATTATAGTATATGATTCTTTGATTATACACAATTAATTTATTTTTTTTTTAAACTTATAGAGAATGAAAATTTTTTCTTTCGATATAAACTCTATTAGTTTTAAATCGGTTTTAAATCAATAGGTCAACAGTAAATATTTATCATTACCATTTACATTAATACAAAACTGATTTAATAGAAAGAAATTCAACGTATATTTAATTATATCTAAAAGCTTTATAAAAAGTTATTAGTATATAGGATTTAAATTTCCTTCAACTATTTTAAAAACTTATCTATTCCATTACATTTTCAATGATTTTTAAATGTTCAAAGTTACCGAAGCATCACCTTATTAGAATCACTTATCGAGTGGCAAGGATAATGGAAAATAACATAATTCCATTGGTTCGATTGATATTTTAAATAGCAATTAAAGTAAAAAATTTGAATTCATTCGATACAATATTCAGAAATTAGATTTTTTTTATTTGCCTTTTGTATGAATCACATAATCATTTCATTTTAAATATTATTTTTTTAAGTAAAGATAGACGACTAGGTAAGAAATTCGTTTATATATATATATATATATATATATGTATTAGGAATGCTTATATATCAATAAAATTGATTAACATACGTAGATAAAATTCACGTTAAAATTGAATTTGATGAATGTATAAATTGAATCTATTATGTAGATAAATTCGAAGTTTAAAAACGCTTTGTTATATGTGAATATCGTATAAAGAATAATTATAAATGAGTATATTTACGAAATTTCAATTGTAATTTTGAGCAAGTATATGAATTGTGTCGTGTATACCATTTTATATACTTTAAAACAAGTGCAACCATTTATTACTATCGATAAAAATAAAATATTACCTCCATCCGTAGGCTGGATTCTCGTTACTGAATCAGCCATTTCAAAATTGAAAACAGTAGCTTCGTGCTTGTAATTAACAATCCATAGGTATTCACGTAAAACTGTCATAAAATAAAAAAATCCATTTATAAAAATGCCATAATAATGTAGTGAGAAAAGGAGAGTCGCAACGCTCGATTCCTCATTACAACAATGTTCCTCAAATCCAGCATGAATCAAAGTAATCACTCTTATCTCCCAATAATACTCAAGCGTATGATTAATATTCCGTCGGATGAATCGATCTTCTCGCCCCCCCCACCACCACCACCACCACCACGCCACTCCACACCACACCACGATAAGGCAGTCTCTGGGTAAAGCATAGCCATGAAAAAAACATTTGACAAGTTCCTGACAAATTGATCTTCGTTTGCATAAAGTAGTATGTGTGCATCTGCATGCGCGCCGTTTTCTTGACGCTTACTTGCAAAAAATGTGCAATCGACTAAAGCACCGATATACTCTCGCAGTCAGTTATGTATCTCCAAATATCACAATGAATATTTATAAAAACCGTTTAATAAAAAGTTTCCATTTAGACTACGCCACTATCAATATAACCGATCTACATATTAAAATAACAACAAACAAGACAAACAACCGTAGAATTAATCATTAAAAAAATGCATACCCCAAAATTATAAATTTATCTTTGTCTACTATCGATAAACAAATAGTATATTCCTCTATTGTTATGAATATATCATACTGATATAATATCAGTACAATATTACGTTTATGTAAATTCACTTCATCGAACATAAATTACTAAGGTGAATTTCTATATGGAAATTTATATATATATTATACTAATATTAATTTGCTTATTTATTTTTTGATTTAACAATGAAAGCAGCGATAATGTATTTTATTGTTTAAATATTCATAATCCAAAGTTTAATTTTACTGATTTTGTCCTTATATCAAATGTCAAATGTAAAAACTTTATAAATAAATATATGAAATCTTTAAAGTTTTGATAATTATTATGATTTATATTTATAACGCTAAAAGTGGTCGTTTTTAATTATTAATTAATAAAAATCTCTAATACGTACATACTTCAGTTCGACTGGTATTAAAATTAGTTTTATAAAGTGTTCAAAAACAAAACAAAAACGCACAAATAAACGTGAAAACTATTTTGTAAATCGAAATATGTGATAATAAAAAAACATGAGTATGATGATATAATACTAAAAAATTACACTAATAATATGATTAAATTTAGATTTAATGTTTAATAAATTATGCAATCTATAATAGTAATCAAATAATTCATTATATAAATGATCAGAAATGACAAAGTATTGTATTATATTATAGATTGTAATGACTGGACCATCGAGTTAATCCTTTTATAAATTCACTATACTCGGGGTCACAAGAACAAATAAATTATCGAAGGAGAGTCAGAGCAATTATCTTGATTAAGTAAGATATTTTTTTTTTTTTGTTTTTTTTTTAAAGAAGCGCTGTTTTCTTAAGAAGATATTGAAATACAAAGAGATAGCCAAGCTCTTAGAGTTCTTTATTTGGTGCATTAAAGGACTTTTACAATAGCAGCTAGCTAGCCCTTTGTGAGTATAAAGTTATTACCTTCGAGTATTAAGTTTTTTTGTACTAATAAATGTACTAGTAAACGATAATTATTATATTATAATAATCAAATTTATATTTTCAAACATTGTTTATATAATTAAGTTCATGCGCTTTGTCATTAAAGAAGATAAAAATGTATTGATTGTATGTAAAAAAAATCTACTTATTTATATTTTCATGAGTTATGATTTTTAGTTTGAAAAAAAATTGATTTTACTTTATATTGCAATGATGTATGCATTCTACTGAAGATATTTTATTAACTTTATAATCAATCAGCGGCTCAAATATAATTTATAAAAGTAACTATAAAAGCAAGCTGTCGGTAAATCAAATTATAAATCTTATAGTAAAGACTATTCGATCACATAGTTGCATTTAATTTAATTTATAAATTGTGAATTGTAATATGGTAACATTTAATATTATGTATATATATATATATATATATATATATATAGACAGAATATCTGACCATAGAGTGAAAAATTTGTAAATTCTATTAATTGAAAAATTATATCACGTAAACTTTTCTTACGCACACAATTGTCACGGATTTCTATTATTATCGAATGTATTTAATAATAACGTACTTACAATAATTCATTTCCATCTGGCCATTTGTATTAGTATATAACATAAAATTTTATAGCTAACAAAAGTTAAATTTTAAGTTACTTTTCTCAATATTAATAATTAGGTCATATAAAATAATATTAATTAAAGTATTCGATTTAAGCGTTAATTGACAACACACGAAACATTTCGTTTAACTGTATAGGAATTAAGTAGCATTGGTGACCTATTTATTGCTAATTAATAGTCCTGATGTAGACGATGAGATAAAGAAATTCGCATCGGAATAAGGATCGATCAATTAAAGTGAATTAATTATTTTGAAATATTGTTGGTATTATATAGCAACTGTAAACATAAAAGAAGAGGGAAATAGGGGTGGAATTTTCAACATGCGAAGTTCCTTAATAATAGATGAGATATGGGTGTATGGAAGGTAGCGTAGTCTAGGAGAAAATTCATTTGCATTTTAAGAGCCGAGTCGTTTGCCTTATATCAATGAATGGAATTTACCTTTTCTAAGAAATCCCAGTCAAAAGATCGCATCGAATGCTGCTGCGAGTGTTGCGTGATACCATGTTTATACACAGATTAAGGTATTATCATTGGTTGGGGCCTATGAATCCAGGTAACTGGCACATTTTAACAAAGCCGTAGCGTCTGTTCAAGCGTAAGTAGGAGTAATCAGCTCGCACCATCGCTTTCACTGCTTTTCATTTGATTTATTCGATAATGTAATTTTATAATGTCAATTATGGATGACTGGGGATACAGAGGTGGCGGCGTGTTGCAGTTGCCATCATTTATTCAACCCTAAGATATTTTATTTTTATTTATTTATATATTATTTTCTTTCTTTTTTTTTTTTTTTTTTTTTTTGTAATATGTGTTTAGAAAAATTTTTTTTTTAATTAAGATGCATTTAAATCGTACTCTGTCGTTTTTCTTACTTGTTTCTCAAATTTAGATAAATTTTTATTTGAAGCTGTCGATAATAACGAAGATCAATATTTTTGCTCGAAGAGTATATGAATAAAATGAAATGAAAAATTATACATTATATAGCATACGGTATTACAATTAAATGCACGAGGGTAAATTATACAATCATCTAATAATTAAAAAGAAAAAAGAAAATTAAATAGAAAGAACGAACAATTTGTTAGTTTTTTTCGCACGCGTATTCGACGAGGATGGAATTTTTCGATTTCCTGTTCTGCATTCCATAGTTTCAACATAGACTATAATACTGCCTTTAGTGAAAAAAAAAAAGAATAAAAATAATAACGAAAATATATTATCGTCTTCGTTAAAATTCAAAAAGATTACGATTAAACATTGTTCCTTTACCCACGACAGCTTATCTTTATTAATGTCAATATTTCCGGACTTGTTTCCCCTCGTCTCGACGATTCATTTATTAATTCTTAATTTCCTTTGCCTTGAGAGATAAATTTCTCTTCTTGCCTTTTTTTTTTTGTTTTTTTTTGTTTTTGTTTTTTTTTTTGAGGTTTTCCAATGTAAATTGATGCGAATCATTAAGAATCTTATATTTGACGAAACAACGCGAAGAATTGATTTTAATGCGAGCATTAAGCTGTGAAAATATTTATTCAAGACAATTTTAATAAATCACACACAGGAAGATAAAATAATTGGTTTTTAAAACATTATGTCGACTATGCCAAATTGAATTTATGTTAATATATTAATATATATTTCCTGTATAATTAGTTTTCGTTAAATTTATCATTTATAATTGAACTTTGAAATTTCACTATGGAATATTCATATACATTTTGAAAGATATTGTGTGAAATGTAGCTGGTGATTAATTATAAATAATCTAATACAATTGATTTTTAGTGAAACGAAAAATGTACCAATATTAACTGCGATAAATTTAAATAATAATGAATAATTTAATTTAATAAAAACATACTTTTAATAAAAATGTTAAATGAAAACTTAAACTTCATGGCTGTATTAGTTATCGGAAAATGTTCAATAATAAATACAAAACGCTTTCCTCGTAATATCGAATAGTGTATTCAATAAAAATAGACAATTCTATGAATATGCGAATATTATCTATAATGTATAGAAAATATTTTAATTAACAAAATATGTCAATTATCATAATTTGTTATTAAAAAGAATTTTAATTTCATCGTAATAAATATAATAATTACATAAAAGCCAATCGTTAATTAATTGTATTTAATAATACAATGTTACATTGCTTATGTTATTTATTTATATACGAGCATAAATTAAAAATTGTTAATTATCTTGGAAAAAAACTCAATGAAACGTAACATTGCGATATATACATTTTTCATTAAAATTTACATGCAATATCAATATTAATTCGAATGTGGCAAAAAAAAAAAAAAATGCCCTGACTTGCAAGAAAAATTGAATAATTTTGTAAATAAATAAGCTGTCCCTCGATTAGGTATACAAAAAAAAAAAAAAAAAAAAAAAAAAAAAAAAAAAATATTTTTCACATCGATATCCCTTTAACAGAGGAATAAAGACATTGACTCAGAGGCCTCGTTAATAAACAATCTCGCCTAATATAATCTTATTGTTGCTAATGTGTTGGGCAAAAACGAAAAAAGAAAAAGACAGAGTCGAGCACATGAGCACAAAATCGCGGCTCTCGTACCTACGTCGAACACGTGACATTTCGCAACTACATATTTTAAAGATTTCGTACGTCCCATGTTAACTGCTCTTTCCGCTTGCCCCTTCGCCTACAAGTGTTCCGTTTTGTCGGATTCCGCTTGGTCGCGCATATGCGTGAATGCGGGCATTCGATGGATGGTGCCGCGCGTAGGCGACAATATCCTTTTTTCTCCTTCTCAGCTCTCCTTTCAATCTCATCTTTCCTTTGGTTGATACTCCGACATTTATCCCCGATACTCCGGACCGTTTCTTCATAATTTTCACATAGGCGTGGCTGCTTTGCTCTCCTTCGTCTTTACGTTTGTCAGCGTATTCCTCGAAACTGTTTCCACAGTCGTTATTCTGCATCGATGTCTTCTTAGCCCGTAGTCACGTGTGATAACAGTCACCGAGGAAGCTGTCGATCAATGACGCTCCCTCCTATATACGTATGCGTATGCACCATCACACACACGCGCGGACGCACGCACGCACCTTCCTCCTCCTCCACCTGCTCCTCCTCCACCTCCTCCCTTCACCATTCCACTCTTACCACTCAGTAACCAACCTCGAGCCACCTCAGCGCATTTCCGTCTTTCACCTTCATTATCTACAGAACCAACTTCCATATACTTTTGTTTTATTCACAAGTGCATGTTTAGTGCACTAGAGTGATCTCTTTTTCAACCAATTTAATTCAAATTAATTCATGCATTGTTTTTTTCTTCTTTTTTTTTTCTTTTTTTTTTTTTTTTTTCCTTCAAGCACACACTAATCCACTTAGGAATCAATATAACAAAGTAAATTAATGTAGTGTTAGGTGAAATTATACTCATTTAAAAGATGATAATCCATTAAATCGTTAGGATATTATATTGTTTGTAAAAAGGTCAGCGTGTTCTCTTGATTTTATGATAAATATATTTAAAAGACAATCGCATTGTAAGAGTAATGCGTTGAGATGGAATATTTTCCAGCTCATAACAGCATTGTAACTATAACCAGCTTTTTATTATTACTATTTTACTTACTATTTTATTTCATCGTGATAATATTTCTAAAGAAATATTCTTTATATAAGAGGTCAAATTGAATTGATATTATTCTATGAAAATTATTCCATTATCATTGGCCATAAATACTTTATATAAATAGCATATTTCTATTACGATGACTTTTCACGATGAAGATATAATATATTACTTTACTGCAGATGCCTAATCTTCTTTCTGTGATATTATACGTGTACTTTAACTTCTGAATATTTCATTAATTTTATATTCTACAAAGTAATATATAACATGTAGTTGCGCACAAAAATGAAATTTAACGCTTAAATAAATTAACTTTCATATATCCTTGAGAATACATTTATTTTCAAAGGCTAATTTAATATTGATGTAGTTGAAAATACATCCGTATGTGTGTGAAAAAGAAATTATTATATTTGTATGTTTAATAGAATAATAATACGATAATAACTTTTATTTCCGATTTTCCTAATGCAAATAAGCAATAAATCAACATTGGGATTCGATCGCTATTTATTAGTATGAATCATTACGATCATCAATATATTGCATTCGCATAAATAATCGTTATATTATTTTAATTTATTTAAATTAAGGTAATGTAACTTTTTTTTTTGTTTTTTTTTTTTTTGTTGTTTTCGTTATTAAGTAATTTATTTTATTTTAGTGAAGTAAATTTGTAATTTGTTGTGAATAATGATAAGTATGTGTGCCGTTCTAAGCCACTTAATTATTTGTATTAGAATTTTTGTAAACTTTCTCGTTACGTGAAAGCATATTGGTATTAGAAATTTTCATTTACATAATTAATACTTAAAGCATTAATATTACTTCAATTGGCAAATAAATAACGTAATAAAAAAATTATTACAACTTATATTTTTCCATTTAGCACTTGAAAATAAATTTTCTTCTTAATTCCTTCACAATCCTAATTATTTATAGTATTAACGCTGATATTCTAAAACTTGAGACATACTATAAACATATATGAATGCAAACAAACAAATATGAAATTAAGTAAGAATGATAAATCGACATTATAGAGCTTTAGTTTCATTTAACTTAATTTAATAAATAAAAAAAAATATAAAAAAAAAAATAAAAAAATAAAAATAAAAAAACAACAAAATCCATAAAACAAACGAACAAACAACCAAACAAACAAACAAACAAACAAAAAAAGAAAAAGAAATTGAAATTCTAACTCGCTTGAACGAAAAAACTCAGTCTATTATTTGCTCTTATCTTGGCTTACAAATCACTGTGCGTTAAGTAACTCGAGCATCGTCCTTTTCAGGAGAAGAAAAACTTTATTTCAAGCCATTCTAAGACAGATCATTGATGAATAACCTCGGTAAATCCTGGGAATTCTACTAATAATCGCTTTATGGCATTTGCACAAATAGAGGCGCATATTATAAAGTCGAGCTTTTCGACAATTCGTTTAATAGCTTCTCCCATTGTTATCTTTCAACAATCGATTGCACGTCATCCTTCTTCTCTCATTATTTATCCCATGTGTTCGGATTTATTGAAAAAAGGACATGAAATTAGTGCAACGGCCCAGCTTAAATCTCCTATATTCTCCCAACCGTCCTTCTTCCCTGGCTCTCTTTCTCATTCTATTAATAATATCCATCATTCTAGTCGTTGTTTACGTGCGCCCAAACGGTCGATAATTCGTCCGAAAACTTTTTTATCGACGGTTGGCTAATTTACAATGTATAAGACATTAATATAATTAAAAGAATGTGGCAGGGAAATTTATTCTTTTAATGCATTTATGCATTTATGCATGCGATAGAAATCTCATTTACAAATGTATTGACTAATTCGGAAAATTAGGATATTACATTACTTGACTGTTAGATTTAATTTAATTATGCAAGTATGCCTATATTAAGCTAATTAATAAGTATTTTTATCTTTGATGAAATGATTAATGAAAATACTTGACCTTTTCTTGCTTAATTTTTTTTGTTTTTTTTTTTTGTATTTTTTGTTTGTTTTTTTTTGTTTTTGTTTTTTGTTTTTTTTGCTAAACCGATAAAAACTACGTTCACTGCTTATACATAACAATTATATTAAATGCTCACTTTTTTACGTAAATTGATCCTAAATGTGCACATACATGTTTTTGCTACAACCTAATTATGTTACTGGCGGCTAGAAGATCAACGAGTCACGTGTTCTTTTTTTTTTTCCTCATCATGATCGATCAATCAAGGTTGTATCATTTCTTCGTAAATGTCGTGTCTCGCGCATCAGTGAATAGACGAAATAAAAATTATATAATTCTTTCATGTTCGAAAAACGACTCTAAGATATAAGAAATACCATAATACCCTTCTCATTATCAAAGACGTAATATTTTTTCATTTGAAAGTTTTTTTATATTATATATAAACGCCTTAAAAATATTAAAAAAATTTCCAAATATTTATCATTCATCATAATGCTTATATTATCGTGAGCATTAAATTCTTCACGGAGTTTGTTAAGCTTCATTGTTCAGCTAACGTAAAATTTACTTTATTAAATAAATTCTTTATTAATGAAGTATTATCTTGAAAAATTTCATTTCATTTGAATAAAATGATGATGTATTGAGCGGCTAAATATATTGAAAAAATACGTTTCTCTCGATGAACCGATTTATTATCCATCATACCCTATTTAATTTGTTAATAGACAATTCAAAGATAATGGCATATATTTCTTTCATATTAATAAGTCATACTTATTTTTATTATTTTCTTACCTACGATTAATTTTTCACAATTGATTTTTGAGTTCTAGATGAATTTGATGTTGGAACGACGCTTGTCTAGATAATTACATTTTTTGACACATCTTTTTCCTTATTAATTTCCAATCCCTTACAACGTGCATTATTATTTTCAAATAAGAATAATTTCAAATCTCTCCATAAAGGAATTCAAAACAATGTTCAACAATTCGCTATAAATTAAAACGGTGATTTATCGTTTTAAAAGCCCCACGGCTGGTCAATTCGACTGCAACGTATTGCTCCATTGAAGTAGCTGAACTCATCAAACTTCGAGATACTAAATGATTGAGTGTATATCTGAATTACGATTGCATACGTTTTCAATCAAGTTAAAGAATTATTTAGATATTCATGTGGTCTTTTCTCTGCGTTATATTGGCATTAAAATATAGTATATATCACATTTCATTAAAATATTTGTAGAATATGCACTCAGCCTTGTGCAAAACATTTATTTCAACGCCAATGATTATATTTCTCTATCATTGAATTAGAAATTATTATTATGTCAATGATGATGATAATTTTAGATAATAACATATTTATAAAGTTAGTTACTTATGTATAAAGCAAACTTTTGTTTTTCCCACACAATAATTAGAAATGATTTATTTGTCTTGATATTGTACAGTTTGCTCGGCCGAGGACCACAAATGCAATTTATTATAATAATAAATTATTTGAAATTCACTATCTACATATATTATAATATGGAATAATTATAAATTAATTGTAAATTAATACCATAATTTAGCTAATATAATTAACTATGTAACTTCTATGTGTAGGATGTAACGGTTAGATACGTCATATGTGACATTAGAATGGAAAAATCGTATATTGAAGTTTTTCATTATGAGTAATTCTACCGTATAGTTATAAAATTATGCGGGAATGCATCAGATGTATAACTAACTTAAATTAGGGATGAACTCACTTCATTTTCTTATCTATCTTTTGTTATTTTTACACAATGCCATCGGTAATGAACAAAAATTACTCATTCTAAGTAATGCTATATAAAAAGTTTCTTTGTCAAACTCAGTGTGAACATTATTTTATCTTTATGCTGAATGTCTATATAATTTGTTGAGAAAGAATTGAAATCAGTTTTGTAGATTATGAAATTTCATATTCATTATTAATATCATACTTCATATTATCTAATTTAATAATATAGTTATATCGAAAAATCTATTTTAACTTCTATACTAATAACGTGAAAAAATACTACAATGTTGTTTAAATATAATATATAATATAAAAAAATTGCTGTAAATCAAGAGTTTGATGTAACTTTAATACAGTCATATCTTTTTATATCTTAAAATAACTATACTACCATAAATACATTAAGTTTCTAGTTTCTCTAATATTTCTAAGATAATTACACGTTGTTATATTTAAAACTTATTAAGAATTTTCATTTTGTCTCCATCGTATCCTGTATTACGTAATTACTTCAAATTATCTTTATTTGAAATATTATAACCTTATTTATAATAATAATAATAATAATAATAATAATAATAATAATAATAATAATAATAATAATAATAATAATAATAATAATAAAATTAAAATAACAAAATTTTACCTGAGATATTTGTGTAGAATAAATTTGAATTGTAAATTAAAAAAAAATGGTAATACTAGTCTAATAAAATAATTAAAAAACTAATTGTATATTTTTCCATATTAGTTTTTCTAAAAAAAAGAATGAATCAATACGGGTCAATTTTTTTT
This sequence comes from Ceratosolen solmsi marchali, assembly GCF_000503995.2. NCBI lineage: Eukaryota > Metazoa > Arthropoda > Insecta > Hymenoptera > Agaonidae > Ceratosolen > Ceratosolen solmsi. The sequence goes on from NW_011948417.1 coordinate 8,097,995, forward strand.
TTTTAAATTACTATTGAATATACAATCAAATCTCTATCGAATGTATCTATACAATTTATAGAACACATAAATTGTTTCGATTTTAATTTATATCAAGCTCTCGTATATAAATAAATATTCGATACTACAAATACATGTACAGGGGAGCGAGAAAAAGACAGACAGAGAGAGAGAGAGAGAGAGAGAGAGAGAGAGACTATTACAAATTATCTGACAGATTTTATCAGCATTAAAATGATAGTAATGTTTCTTTATCAGATATTGTTCAATAACGAGATTAAATGCGTAGGATGTAATTTATAATATTTATTCGTAATATTCATTGGTATATTTATTTTTATCTAAAATTAATTGAAAATTAATGCAATATATATTGTAAATACATTAAGCCAACAAATTAAAAATTATTTGGTTTACTTGTATATTGGAAATCTATATTAATATCTCGAATACATAATATTTCACAATAAAATATAAATGAAAATTATTTTAGAAATGATAATATAAAGTTGTACGCATAAAGTTGTAGAATATTAGATATTATTAACTTTATTCTATAATTAATTTAAAATCATAAGTTGTTTTATATTAATTTTCATATTTTATTTTGAAGCATATCAGTACAGTAGATAACTCGATTATACTATAAATAATAATTTACCATATATATTAATACTCAATAACAAACAATTTTAATATATGCATAAATTCTTGAAAGAATTTTTCAAGAAATTTTATAAATAACGAACTAATATCGATTCTAAAATAATACAAAAATATCTCGGTATATATGCGCTACGTAAAAAGTATATATTATAAGGGCATAAATATACAATTTTCAGAAATATTCTGAAATTTCTGTTGTTCGATAGTACAATTGTTAATGACTTATGCGTATTATGAGTGCCTCTCAATTATTCACATATGTCAAAAAAATTTTAATACAATGATGCAGAAGAGAAAACTACTTGAAAATTTCATTCGACGTTTATAAGGAAGGAAAGTTCAACTTGGACGCGTCGTTTATTTCAAATTTTCGTTGCTTAAAACTCTGGATTCTGGATTCTCTTCTTTTTTATCTGCTCTCCTATCCCCCCCCCCTCATCCCCCTCCCCTCCCCACCCTTATCATAAAAGCGAAACGTACACTTTGAACGAGCTTTGAATCGCAAATGTAGAATCGAATCGCAGAAATTTTCCTTCATTTTTGCGAAAGAGTCGCATATAAATTTTGTCGAATATTTTTAAGACGAAGAACAAGATGACAGTGTGAAAAATGAAAAGTGACATGGCAAACTATAATGAAAAGAAATAAGTATATTATTGTTGGATGAGTTAAAAATTGATTTTTTGCGTTATTTTTGAAACTTGTAAAGGGAGGACCGAATTTTATAAAAGTTTAATAATTTTATATATTAAGAGGGCATCCAGAAATTAAGCAACAAGTAATGAAAAAAGGAACGAAGGATGTGTTACGATTATCTTTACGATTAATAAGATAGAATGAACGTACTTTACATAATACGAGGAGAATTCTTCTATGAGACTAATTGTCTAGTTAATAAGTTTTTATAAAATTACAAGTAAATGTATGAATAAGAGATATATTGCAATAGATTTTCGAAAATACTCGTTAGTTATAAAATAGAAGAGAACAGAATGATGGTCATAAAAGAAAATTATATGTATATTATTGAAAAATCGCATCGAAGAAAGCCAAATACAGCTACACACAAGTGAATCCCGATAAATTATGTCGAAATAGTCTCGTGAGTATGTAGAGTTTTTTTTTTTTTTTTTTGTTTAATCGGGGCAAATAGAAATTTCAAGGGGATGAAGTACCGGAAGAGATACGTATGGAATAAAATTTTCGATACAAATAAGCTAAATAGCGCAAGTAGCGGAAATGGACTAAAGAAATTGAATTCTTTTATTAAGCTATCCGCGGAATACACAATCGCTCGTCATATTTCGCCTCGCAACGTCGCAAGCATTGATTGAGATAACGCGGGCAGTAAGAAGCGAGCGAAAGCGAGAGTTTATCGTGACTGAATAAAGGTATAGGAGAATAAAGGGCTAGTAGCTTTCTAAATGCAATTGCATTAAATCCGTCAACTTACGCATCATTTGTTCGCCCTCGTTCGCATGCCAATGCTCCGAATGATCGAGAAGTCGTCATTGTTGAATTATTCGACTTTGGCGGTTATAAGCCCCGAGTCGTACGAAAATTCCAAGCTCAACTCGACTCGATAACAAAATTATCATTAGTGTTAGCTTGCATAAATCGGCATATATAACAATCAATAGGCTTAAATTTTAAGAAATTATTTTTACAATTCATCTAGTAAGTCATATCTTTCTTTTATTTGCCTTCAAGTAGCCTTTTCACCCGAGTTAATAGTTATGAAAGCCATAGGCTTTATTTCAAGTTTTATCATTATTGCAATTCTCGAGTATCTTAATACAATTCTTCACATAATTTTCTTGTAATCATCTCGAGATTTATCAGCAAGCAATTACTTTGCTGATAAAATGTCGATGTACTTTTTAATTACATTGTATCAGTTTAGAGCCTTTTTCTGCTCGTACAACGAAATAAAAACTATTCATATATCTTATAAGAATCTATATTGCTAATACAGATTAAAAAAATTGTTCGATCGAATGCTTCGGCATCTGTGTTTATTTATATACGTCATAAGCATTTTTAATGAAACCTTATAAAATAGGATTCAAATGACTAAATTCTCGTTGCTTTGTCATTGTCATTGTCAGTGGAATCATCCTTCATTACTATATACTATTGTTTTAACAATTTTAATGAATTACTTTTTTTTTTTTTTTTTTTTTTTTTTTTTTTTTTTTTTTTTTTTTTTTTGAATAATAAGTAATTTTTCATTGTTTTATAAAGAGATTCATGATAAAATAATGAAATTAGTTTTGTTTGTTTAAATATATTTTATAATATTTGTGAAAAGATTTATTTCTGACGATGCTTAAAATGTTCGATAATATCGCACTATTTCTTAACCGATATAGTGTAAAGGTAAGAGGCACATGTACATGTCATAAAAATAATACCATTTTAATAGCAACATTTGTACATAAACATATTTGCAACAAGACAATTGAAAAATAATACTTTTATGTGTATCGTTACATTAAATCCTGTTCATTGTAAATTATATATTGTATAATTATATATAGTCCTTGATGTATATTCATCCTTCAGGCAATTTTAGCGCGCAAAAAATCTTTAAGATTTTCTATTATTTCTTTATATAGAAACCTATAAAGCTTTTTATCATTTTGATAAACATAAGATAATGAATATAAAGATATAAGCTAACGAGCCTGTATTATATAAATACTTTTCTTTAAAAACAAAAAAATATTAATTCTTTTAATTTATAATTTTATGTATTATATCTTTTATGCCCTTTAAAAATTGATAATTTCATTGTCAACACTAAACATGAATCGATTGCACTTTTCGATAAAACTTCATAATTTTAAATTATTTTAAATATATAAAATTGTGATATAGAAAACTTTTTATATAAAAATATTTACCATGATTAATAGAGGAAATTTTTTGATAATAAAATATTTAATTATCTAAATCGATTAGGCACGATTTATTTAATCATTCAGTTATCAATCAAATTGAAAACCATTTTATCTGAAAGGTATAAATTGTAATAATTGAATATTCACACAAAATTCTTATCTTGTGCTATTTATAGATATCTTATTGATGATTACATAATATATATATATATATATATATATATATGCATATATATCAAATATATATGATAAATTTCCTCAATTAACAAATTTTTATATTCGTTTTTTCCTACTAAAATTACTTATGTAATTTTAAAATAAAAATCCAAGTTTAATAAGGACTAAATATTTATTTATTTACTAAGTACATCATACACAATTATTGCGTACTATTTTTACTACAATAATCTTCTAATAAATGCTTAACTTTTCATATTAACAGTATTTTACATTATTTACATTTCAAGTAAACATCGTTTACAAAAAATTTTTTCATTACAGGATGCAAAAGAGTGATAAGCTTCTGAAAGATGTACTAACAATATTTTATAAGTAAAAATTCGTGTCATTCATGAAGAAAATTGGTAGATTTAGTTGGAGAACCTATATTACTTTTCTGATAAAAATTTTCTTTCGTTATTTATGCATTCATTATATTTGATAACAGTTGCTTTATTCGAATGATCGCTATCTTATTTAGATTTTTAGAATTTTTAGTAAAGTAATTGTAACATACGAGATGATGGACGATATCAAGAGTTTTTCTCTTTCAAAAAAGTTTCATTAATGTTTTGTACTAGCTTCGACATTATCATCATAAAGCATTGAATGGTAAAAACATAAACATCATAAGCACATTATTGTCTAAATATTTTGCTCGAATATATTATATTGATATAAAAAAATACTACGACGCGCGTACATTGTATGATAGAATTACATAGTACGTAGTAATTACAAAGTCGGAACAAATTTTTAATCTTTCAGTTTGATTCGTGATGAGTCGTATGTTAACATATTATAGCACGTTTCATCGTTGGAAACAAGTTCGTAAATCGTTAAAGTTATCGCAAGGTCGGGTGAAATCTTTACAGCATATAAATCTTATACTCTGTTTATGAAATTAATTGCGTAGTATGTAAAAAAAACTTTCTCGCCTATTTTTTTATTTTCTTTTCTTTTCTTTTTTTTTTCTTTTTCTTTTTTTTTTCTTTTTTTGCAACATACGAAAGATATTATAGTAAGTAGAGAATTTGGCACTTAGCAGTATCACTTTTATGTGACAGAAAATGCTTTAAAACATTTATTAACGGAGTAATAATAAGGTACTAAGCATATTTAACTGCAATAATTGGACTTAAAAAAAAAACAAAAAACTATCCCAATGATTGTATAAGGTTTCGATCAATTACCAATATTAATCTATCGACAATTGTGCAAAACGATAAACATTTATTATATAAATGAATAAAATGTTGATTTCTTATTCTGAAAAGATTACGATATCCAATCGTGTAATAAACATATATTTAATAGATAGGTTTCTCCACGTGAAAAACCGTCAGAGATTTCTCCAGCGCAATCAGTAATTGTTATTGAAATATTTTATATCCAACGGCTTGAGAATATTTTATTTATTTCAAAACTAAAGTGCTGTAACTATCTCAAACGACTAGAGTAAATAAACATTATTATTATATTGTATAAGTCTGCGTCGTATTTAACTAATATAATCACTGGCCTATTAATATATTTTGGATTTGAAATTGAAAACAAGCAATTTGCTGCGATCGGAGGGGAAATGTGAGTGAGAAGTCTGGATTAATTGACATTGAGTCACTGTATGCGAATACATCAATACAAAGTGTTTCTTTTATCATATTTACATTTCTTAATGCTTAATTCGTGATCGATCATTATGGTAATGTAGTTTGTGAAAATTTATCAACTTTACGTATTTATTCAATTAAAGTTTATTCTTTTTCTAAATTGCAGAACCGTTAATTTAAACGACATTACAGTTGCAGGATCTTGTTCAAAATTCGCGTTTATAAATAATAATTAGGATAAATTTTTTAACCTTTTGGATTTGTAATTTTTAATTATCGAGTATCTAAATTGTAAACAACCATTTCTATATGTCTTAAAAATCAACGTTCTTAACAAATTTTTTAAATTACATTTCCAGTATCACATATTTATCACATATGAAACCAAACTACTTTTAAAGTTAACATAATAAAATTCATGCGCGAACTAAAACTCAAAGTAATTATAAGCACAATTTGTTGCCTTTTCTCTTTTTTATAGACCTCTAAGTACTTAGCTCATTATTAAATTTTTACAAAGTCATTATTACAACAAAAAAACAAAAAAAAAATATATATATATATATATATATATATATATATGTATCCTCGACGCATTGATAATATACGATATTCGTTTCATCATAATATTCTTATACCAAACGAAATAAATTTTTTAATAACGATAAAACAAAATCAAAAATAATTTCACCATTAATTCAATGGTATTTTATCAATTCATTTAGATAAGCGACACATAGTATTTAGTATAAAATTTGGCCAAATAATTTATTTGGCGGGTGTAGCTACGAATTGGCGCACCGTTAAATATGAGTTTCGAAGAGCACGTGTAAGTCTTAGGTTGCTTCGCAATATGATGGAATGTTTGTAGAAATTAAGTTTGCAATTATTTTACCTTTCCAGTATTTTGTCTTCGCGTGCTTATTACAAGTTGTAAATAAAGGAAAAAAGACACGAGTATAAAATATAAAAGCTTGTACGTACGTGAAAAAGGGAAATAAAAAGAAAAACGAAGAGAGAAAATTAAAGATAGAGTGAGACAGCCAGCATAACAAGATAAAAAAGACAAAATTGGAGAAAGAAAGAATTTGCGGGGATGGGGATGGGGATGGTGATGGGGATTGGCGGTGGGGTGGGGGAGGGGGGCGGGGAGGATAAAGCGAAGGATAGAACGAATACTTGAGCGAATGTATCCGGTCGTTGGCACATTCAGAGCTCGTTCACTTGTTTCGTTCTTCTTCTCCACTCTACTCTTCTTCTTTGTCTTTATTCATTTCTCTACTTTCTCGTGGCTTCGTGTTACGTATACATTCCATGATTTCTTTTAAAGGACGTTTGTACGCTCCGCTTTTACTTATGAATTCTTTAATACACTTTATAATAAGTGATTAGCTCTAATTCAATTATGCCGATAGTATTTTACACAATTTAAATAATAGAAAATTGTTCCATTTGAAAGGCCACATTTATAGAAAATTATTTGCAATATTCATTTTATATGCATACGGTCAATGATTTATTATTGAATTGCGAAAGTAGTCGAGGTAGATAAATAACAATTGGATTTTTTTTTTTTTTTTTTTTTTTTTTTTTT
>NW_011948417.1:8105049-8142547 GCF_000503995.2 Ceratosolen solmsi marchali
AAATTTGTAACGAAACTTTTTACGTTTTTATTTGTACTACGCTTATGTAATCTTATCTTATACGGCGTTGTATATTATTATATATTATACTTTACAATTCCAAACAATTAACTATAATTAAGGCAAACTTTCTATTTAAAATATAACTTTCCAACAATAAATATTCGTGATGTAAACATTAGAATATTTGCATATACTGTTGAAATTAATATTCTTGTAAATGAATAGAAACGAATTATTTTTCATTTTTATAATAATTTGTATGATTGAGTTTTGTGTAATTAAAAATAAAAATAAAAATAAATATGAATAAGCATCTATGGGATAAAAGTATAATCAAGATTTAAAATGAGATTTTAAATATTGAAATCAACATTAAAATGAGTATGCTTTAAGTTAAGTTTGGAATAAAAAGTATTCGCGATATTATTACCAGAATAATTAAATTCTGAAAGGTTTTTATAAAGTAAAATCCAACTATTACTGCTAGGTTTATGCATAATTTATTTTAATATTTTATATAGAAAATCTCTTCTGATCTTACGTCATAGTAATACATTTAATTATTTTATAAATTGCTCTTATAAATAATGATATGAATTTAGTCATTAGTGATTTATGAACATTGAAACTTTTCGATATTGCTATCTTCTATCAAATGCAGTGTGTCTCAGTTCTTTAATGTAACTATTTAGCGTGCTTAATGTTAAGATAAATAAAGTCTTTCATTGCAAATTAATATGTGCACGATATTTTTACTTTATGCATGAATTATAAAGCATTTTAAACGGGATTTGTAAATTAGTTAATGTTAATAAAATCGGCTCCTTTGCTTAGAGCAAATACAATATTGTTTAATGTACAAACAATTATGAAATGAGTAGTGTAAATCATTGAATTATTAATTATGTACCTGTGAATCGTGTTATCTACTACTAATGCTTAACAATGTTCTATAAATAAGCAAAAATTGGCTAATTAATATTTGGCTTAATATTTTTAATGAAAAGGCAGCTCGTTTTATCAAATGGAAATCAATATCAAACACATCAAAATCATCAAAATCGAAAGGAACTCCTTAAATTACATGGCAATCCTTTTGATATGATACCTACAAATTATCTACTTCTATAATGACGTTAACAATGTTATCACATAATTGTAACTGTAAGAGTAAAATTATATAAAATAGTTAATCATAATCCATGGTCGTGTCATGTAAAATAGATAGAGTTAGTCATAAGGAAAGGTAGCTTATTGAAAGTAAGTAAGCAATGTTGAAAAAATTACCTAATAGTCGCTTGGCGGTAAAGGGTTGAGGCGGAGGGTAAGAACGAGCTTGAAAGAGGGAAGCAAAAAGATTAATCAACGTCCTCGTTTTCTTTCTTCCCGCACTTACAGACTCGCTCGCACACTAGTGGGACGGGGGGGGGGGGGGGGGGGGGGGGGGGGGGGGGGCTGGGAATATAAGCGTTCGATCAATATGGAACAGCGCTCGGTATAACATTCGCGAAGTTTTGCCATCGACCCGGTCGATAATATTTTTCAACGTGCAAGCGAGACCGAAAACGAGCATGAGAGAGCACGAGAGAAACACGCGTAGTTGAAACTTCTGCGAAAATCCGCCCACTCCTACACAGCCACATACTGCCATCTCGCTCTTGCGCGTCGACCACATGAAAGTGCAACAATTTCCATTGGGATGCTTATGTTTTGAGTAATGGATTATTGCACAGTTGCTTTCGTCCAAATTTATCTATTTTATGATTTTTATCTTTGATTCCAGGGTTTTTTTTTTCTTTTTTTTTTCTTTACGTTCATATCTACTGAATATTTTATGTAAAAAAGAACTAAAAGTTTTGAGCAAAACTCATTTTTGTTTTTTATCTCGTAAAGATAAAAAAAATTTATTTAAACATTTGAAATCCATAATTATTGTAAGAAAAAGTGTAATATTTAAAAATTATGTTTTACTTAGCGTTACGGCTCTCGAATAATAAATACGCCAATCGATAAAAGATATAGTGCGAGTTAAAATAAATACATTGATATGAGATTGCAATTTTATTTACAATGAAGAAACGCTTTTTTGTTTTTTGTTTTTTGTTTTGTTTTTTTTTAGCACACAAATCATTATAGAGAAGAGCAGCAAAGATCGTTTTTTATTTTATTTTATTTTTTTTATAAGCTTTGAATTATTCATATTAAGAACAAAAATAATTGAATTTTGAGGAAGCTAAATGGTAGTGAATAATTAATTGGATTTCACAATTTTCAGAGATATGTTATAAAAGCATTGAATTAAAATCAATTAGTAATAAAAGAGAAATAAATTCATTATCCATTACAATTAAAAACGAAAAAAAAAAAATTGACAATAGAAAGTAATATAAATACATTAATTAATAAAAATAATTTTGATTGCAATGTTAGTTATTAAATTTATCTATTATTTGTTATATTTTCTGTTTGTAAACAAATTTATTAATTCGATTTTTTTTTTCTTCAATTTATTTATGTATTTACATATGAATTTATACCGCATGATAATACAGTATAATAATATTTTTAAATTATTAAACTTATATGAAATAAAATTATACATTAAATTATCTTATAACGATCGTAAATTCATAAAAATATTTTCTGTTTTTTTTTTCTTTCGTTTTTTTGTTTTTGTTTTGTTTTTTATTTATCTCTTTTATTATTACTAATTAAATCGTGGTGAAATTTGCTTGTATATCGCTTAAAAAAGAAAAGAAAGCGAATGTTTATTATTAGCGATTACATCTCAAATTATTATCACGTTGACATAGGCTCGATGCTCCGAAGTAGGCAATGGTGGCTAGTGGTGACCAAGCTTCTTCGAAACGAGTGGTATTCCGAATGTATAATCAGTACGTAGAAAGGATAATCTCCGAGGCTTAATGAGGAACGTATGTAGCGTGTTCCCTACAAACAGGAATTTCGTGAACGAAGATCTATCTGTAAAGGCAATGTGCCTTGGCTGCGAATAATGCAAGGCGCGTGCAGGATCTCTTCAAAGAACGGTCGTGCAAAAATAATGCAAACAATTTTATAATAAACCCAAAGATTGCCAAATATTGACATCGACTACGAAAATCGACATTATATTTATGAAATAAATCACTTTCCTTATCCGTAAACAGTTTTCTTGTAAATAACTATTTTTTTTTTTTTTTTTTTTTTTTTATACGCATTAAACAGCATACAATTATTCTTCAATAGATTATTATATATTATCATTAATAGGACATTAACGAGCATTTTGATTCATTATTAAAATTACTTTGAATTTTTAAATTAATATTAATGTATTTTGTCGTTAAATATCTTCTCTAGAGGATATTGATGTGATGATGAAACCTGGGATTTCATTTTTTTCTCTATATTTTCAATTATCTTTAAAAGAATAAAAATTAAACTTCGAATTCACTGTATAAAGTTAAATTTCAGAAAATTAAAGTGAAAGTAATTTGAAATGTAATAAAGTCTCAATTTTCCTAGATTAATTTCATATATATATATATAAACTAATAAAATAAATCTTGTACTAAGTAAGAAATAATTCTAAATCTATAGAACAAAAATGGTTAAATGAACGCGAAGAATGAAGATACTGAAAATACGTTGGCAAGTTTATAAAGTTTTTCGAAACCTCTTCCCTAACATATGCCGTAACTTTAAAAGATTGCCAATTGTAATAGAGTTCGTTACAAAATTTGAAATCATTTTAAAAATAATACTTAGAAAATGTTACTTATAATTATTATTTATTTTGCAATTTTTGTACCAACAAAATGAAACATTTGAATCATATGTAATAGAAAAAATATAAGCTAATATTTGTATTGTTTTATGTAAATATTTGATACTAAATATACCAAATAGATAATTTAAAATTTTAACCAATAAAACAACTTGTAATTTGTAAATTCCTAAAATGACAAAATCATTATTTATATCTTGGCATTAGTGTATATTAAAATATCCTCTGGTAATTAAATTCGATGAAGATAATATGGATTGATAACTTAATCTTATACCTTCTATTGAACATTTTAACATAAATATTCGAAAAACTGCTGATACGTAACCAAATAATCAAAGTTTGATGTGGCTTATAAAGAAAAAAGAAAGAAAAAAGAAATATTTTCATTATAAGAAATATCAAAATGATTCTGCTACAAACATAAAACATAAGTAATTTATTCATAATTTTTCTATACACATTTTTTCGAACTATAAAGATAGAAAAAAAAAAGAAAAAAAAGATGACTAATAGATAGAAATTTTTCAAATATATATGCGACTATATCGATAATTACCAATATTTCATAACTTTATCAATTATTACAAAATCAAAATAGAAAAGTTGCAGAGGTACTATGAAATTAGAAAAGTAATCAAACGAAGAACTAAGAACTTTTCAAGACTTTTTACTAATAAGAATGAAAAGAAATATGAATCTTCTGCAAATCAATGAAAATTAACTTTGAAAAGTGAAAAGTAAATAAAGAAATATTTGTAGCAATATTGAATTAATTCATTTAATAAATATATTTATATAATAATAATAATAATACTAATAAATATGATTATGATATGAAACTTTTTCTAACATTTTATATCGTATATTAAAAAAGTTAAATAATGTAAACAGTTTATTCAACATTTTTTATCGCTAAACTTGCACATTGACTCGTATATAAGGACTAAAGCATGTACATTTAACCGCATACAAACTTGCATAACTAACATTCGTTACATGAGTAATAGTTGGGAGCCAAAGTACCATATTTACATATTCGATCAATTTGCAGTTGATCGTGATTTCTTAAATCTTAAATCTTAAACCAATAAATTGAACGTACAAATCTATATATTATAGACCCATAAGATATACTCAAATTTGATTAAATATTGCACTACGTAGCGTATTATCTATAATTCTGAATATATTTCCGATCAAATAAAATATAAACAAAATTTAATTAATAATCCAATTCAATCGTTAATATATGATATAATTGATGAATTATTTGCCGGATATTATCTAAATAAAAATACTTACAGTATTCTCACCAATTCTGTGAATTTTTCAATAAATTTTATACTTCTTTTTTTTTTTTTAATTATATTTTTATATATTTCTATTCTATTTTACATTATATATTTCTTATTTTAGAATAATTTTATGATTAAATTAGTATGAAGACAGAAGTAGTGGGTTTAAAAAATGTGTATAATGTTGTTAACGTTGTGAAAGTTTGTATAATTTGTTAGAAATGTAATTCTAACTGTTTAGCTTATATATATATATATATATATATATATATATATATATATATAAGATAAACAGATAGAATTACATTTCTAAAAAAATATACATGTATGTGAATTATCAAACATATAAACGCGTATCTAACATTTAATAACCTGCGACATAATATATTATGAATTTGAATGATTGAAATTCATTTCAGATAAGTAATATAAAAGGAAATAATACTCTGAGAAAAAGAAATTCTGAAAGTCGTGTGCTATCCATACGACGCATTACCATTTGTATGATAAATAGATGTTCATCATTATACCACGATCTTGCTTATACCATGAGGCGAATCAAGCCAGAAAATAAAACCATTGAATTGTTATTCATAATTTTAAATCATATAATATAATATGATATTTTATTATATTAAATTGTGGGACACGTAACGATTAATTATTTATTCAAATGAAATTCATTCTTATCTAAAGCGAGGATCATACGTGTACTGCCGACATACGTACACTAAATATAATGACACAAAAGATAAAATCTAAAATATAAAACGAGTACGATGAATAATTTATTGAAAATATTTAAATAAATTATTAATTTATGTATATATATATATATATATATATATATATATATGAAAGTAAATGTTTTGTGAATTATTTCTTTTATTATGTAAATTTCAATGTTGATTTAAATTCTTTAACTCTTGGCAGAAGAAGAAATAAAAGTTCATATTAATTTTGTAAAATATTGTCATGATGAATAAATAAAATGACAAAAATCCATTACATCCATTACACAAATTAAAGATTACTTTTAGTGGTAAATTAAAAAAATACTATTTCATCTTCAAATTTTTACATAGTTTTAAGAATACATAATATAGTATTTATTCCACGTCATTTTAATACAGAAAAACTTGAAAATATAAGATTTAATTGTATCAATTATTTAAAATTTTTATTATATTTTTTTCTGCTTTTACGTGACAAATAAAATTTCAAATTCATCAATGTTTAATTTCAAGGAAGTTATTAAATTATACTTCCATAGTTTTCAAAACTTTGGAATATAATTATATTTTTTTTTATATATTCGACTTTGTTTTCGTGTAAAAAATAATCACTTTAAACGTTATAATTTGTGGGTAATTTCAATAATCACGTGAAATTAATTGTATAATTTAAAAATTCTATTTTAAAAAAATAATTAAGTTATATTTTACAATATCAGGATAGAAACCGTTTCATCGTCTGCAAACGGGGCGTGTAATTTTTTAAATTGAGAAAAATTGTTCAAACATGATTATCTCTAACAAAAATAGCCTTACTAGAGCTATGATAATAGAAAAAATGTATTTTAATCAATTGACCTTTTTAATATTTTTTGTAAATACATTTGCCATATTATTTCAAATCAAAATAATATAAAATTTTATTCGCAGGTCGAAATCCTATATAAATGTGTAATATAATTTCTCAAATTATTTTTACTAAAATAAAAAAATTTAAAAATTAGACGGTAGCAAATATTTAATAGTTTTATTTTCATGACATGGAAAAGTGTGGTAAGTAGATTCCTAAAATAATTGAATTAGAGATGTAACTTATGATATTCTTTTTATAATTCAAGTTTAATCGTGCCTTTAAAACGTTTAAAACACGTTATTTTCCTATTGAATTTTTACTAAATGTGAAAATGTAAAAATATATTAAAACTTGGCGGAAGCTCCTTGAAAATTATGAGGCATTAAACTATAATCTTTTTCTATCTTTATTTCGTACAATCCGATTCAGTTATTCTCTAATACATTTATGCATTCACCAAATATACACCAAATACATGCATATAATAAATGTAGTAAATACATACTCGGATATTTTCGTTTTACTAATGTAGATGTAACTTATGGATAATATAATTAAAAATGTCGGAAAACACGTATTGGTCAATGTGTCTATGAAATATTTTTTATTTTTCTCCTCAAGCTAAATTTCACATTTGGCATTTGATTTATGGCTTTGAGACTTTCGAAATTTTATAAATTTCATTTTACAAAATATCGATAGATACATTATATTTATGAAAAAATTAGCTTCTGTTAAGTTTCTTACAAATGCGAAAACATGTTTTTACAAAAATTAATAAATCAATTAAAATAAACAGAATATTCATTTGCTGTATTTACTTTGGTTAAGTTGAAGTTACTCACACATACGATGGTAATGATTTTGTTTAATTCATTAAGATCTATATTTATTTAAACATACGTATTTCAATGAATGAATTTATATTGTCCTGAAGCAATTTAGTAATTATTATAATTCAAATAAGTATAACAAAAAATAACAAGTCAATTAAAATTTTTTTATAATTTTTATAAACTTTATTGACACATTTTTATCATTTGTATTTGACCATATAATGATAAAAGGATTTAATAAATAAAATAATAATGACTAGCAATATATATTTCAATGTTGATATGTAATTTTCATTCGTCATCATATATTATAATGAGAGTATTATAATAATAAAATCAGATTAATATATTATAATGCCAATAATATTGCATTAATATAAAATTTAATATATATTTAATATATTATGGTCCTATCGTAATATATTTTATTAAAAATCAATATCTATTGTGTATTAAATTTGCCTGATTGCTTTGACGATATATGTTGAATAATTAAATATTATTTCTAATAAAAGAATGTAAAAAAAATAATAGAACCAATTCAATAAAATAATAATGATTATTTTATTAATATAAAATATACAAGGATGTTGTATATATATATATATATATATATATATATATATTATTAAGTTCATAAAATGCAATATTCTTGCTCTTTACTAAAAGACGTGGTAAATGATGCAAGGAATTTAATTAAAATTTCATAAGCCTTAATAAACATTATACTCCGCATTATTTGTAATTATTTGTCAGACCTCTTCGTATAACCAAACAACTAATTTTGAGATTATTTACTGAATTTCGTCCGTAAAAGCAACGAAAATCATTACTATCATATTTTATCATGGTTTTATGTGCACTACGTGCACGAATTTTTTATTTTATATTTCTTACTTTAATTAATTTCTTTCAGCTAAACTTTTAAAAATATAATTATACAAACAAAGCTTGTATATTTTACCTATTTACAGCTTATTGAAAAGAAATTATAGCTTATTTCTAAATAAGTAGATGAAAATTCGATTGAATAATATATTTTTTTTTTCATTTTTATGAAATAAGAAGAAAAGCCAAAAGAAAAAAAAGAAGAGACAAATCATAAATTAAGGTCTTGATAATACAACTATTTTTTATCTATATTTTGTAGGGCGTATCAGTTTATAAAATTTGTAAGGGATAACTTATCATCATAACAAATACTACGTAACACAAGTACTATATTCTTTTATCAACCTAAAAATATTTACGTAAATTTATAAATTTTATTTTGTTTTATATGTATGTAAATAATTATTGGAAAAAATACATACGATAAAGTGTATATAAAATGTGGATAATTAATTTTATAGATTCATTTCATTTTAATTTAAAATTCAGCATACTAAAATTCAACTATAAAATTACATAACAAAAGAAATTTAATTTTTATATACACACATAAATTTTGTTAAATTAAAATTCCATCTTTCTTATTATAAATAATAAAGAACATTGTTGTTGCATAATATTAATTAATATTTGTCGACTTGAATTCTTATTACAATTATCATTCTGTTCAATATTAAAGAACTACTTTTAGCTTTAAAACTCCATTTGCAATTAATCCTCTCAACTCGCTTCTCTTATCGGTCAGAAAATTACAAATTTTCATAAATAATTGCACATTTTATCATAAGATCTATAAAACGGTTATTAAAATAAATAAATGAAGAATGTAGCTGCATATTTTTCAAACAAATCTCTGCGTAATCAAATTTCAAATAATGTTTTTTTACTTTTTATTATTAGAAATTAAATTGAAAAATTTTTCCTAACTTACTATTAAATCATTGGGTTTAAAAAGTTTACGATTATATTCTATTGAAACAAATGTATAAAAATAGATATGAAAATTTTTAAGACGTAGTTATCAAGATTGCTCATATAGATAAATAATATAATGCAGACTTATGATATTTGATAATAAGAATTTTTAAGCTGAAGTCAGTATCCATTACAATTTTCGATGAGGATATCACGAACTTCATTGTACAACTTTTCTTACATTTTCATCACAATGCACTTTCCAGAAGAAGCGCTGAGGTTTTACTTCAATTTTTATTTTATATTATAATATAAATACTACCTATAATAATACCGTTCAATACACTAATTAATTATATTGTATTAACTGCGATAAATTTGGTAATATTTATATTGTACTATAATTTAACTTTGTGTTTTAAATTCACTTACAATCAATGTGAATAAATAATTTATAAAAATAAAAAATAAAAAAAAATATTTAAAAGCGACAAATTAATTAATTAAATTGATTTTTTTATATACATCCGATTAATCTAAAGGGAAACACATTTATTTAACATCGCAAAAGACTATATCGATATTCCTTTATTTATAATGTTTATATATTTAATCTATAACTAACTACCTTTATCATTTTTTAAATAATGTTACTTACTTTTTCCATATTCCCTCTTAATTATTATTATATATAAACAATTTCTCGTTATTTTCACATGAGCGATTTAATGCCTACTTAAAAAAGAATATAAGACGACGTGTTGTCTGTAATTACATCTTCATTGTTAAACGCATCCATCCTTTTCATTCTTATTCATTCTTTCAAGTCTCACGAAAACTACTGCGTTTTGTATTTCTCTTTCCTAATTTTCTCGGTTCTTTATCGCATAACGGCTTTAACGTATTCCCGACGGTGAGTTTTTCCCTTATACCTCTTTTCCATCCCCTTACTTCCTGAATCTACGCTCTCTTCTATCCTAGCCTCTCTTGGACAATAGTTTACCCGTTTCACAGGTTGCTATAGCAACGGAATAGAAGAAGAAGAAGAAGAAGAGAGAGAGAAATAGGGAAACTGATAGTCTCCCAAATCACTCTAGAGCGACTGTTGTCTTGCTTCTTTTTCAATATATATATATATATATATATATATATTACCTCTAATAACCTATGCACTTTGCTTTACTTTCATTCATCAAGTCATAATTCGCCTTCTGATACATAGAAGATTTAAAATTTCATTTTTAAGTGGTGCACTTTATTAAGTAACACATGTACTTCCTTACACATATATTACTTTCTATTTTCTATTAATTCTCTATAAATATGTTTTCTTTTAATTTTGAAAAAATTCACTTTAGTATGAAATATTAAAATTTAATTCTTTATTTGATTAAAATTAGTGCGTTGAATAAAATAGATCATCAGCGTGTAATTTACTTAATTTCTTATGCTTTAGTTTAACCAACATAATAAAATTATGTTATTAATATTTGATATGTTGACGATACTACAGGTGAAAGTTTATATACGCATAAGAAGAGATTTTATTTCAGATAAAACCTTTTTAGTTTGATAGACAAAAGTTTTCCTAGTGCCAGCCAAACTTTTTCCACTCCGACAACTAAAGTAAAGAGGTAGTCATGCACATGCTTACAATATAATGAGCGAGCCTTCTGTAACTGAAACTAAAAAGTTTTCTTATCTAAATAAAAATAAATGGTCTATTTTCTTAAAACAATTATAAAAACTCGACTTTGCATTTTTTCTTTCATAATTTTATTATTATTATTATTAATTTATTTTACATTACTATATTATTATTTATTTTATTATTAATTATTATTAATAACCTCGGATTTTAATATAAAAATGTAAAAATGTAATTCTTTTTTTACTAATTTTATGTAGGAATATTTTGAAAATTATTGAGTAAATACAAATATACACCTTTACATAACATATATAATATGTAATAATATTATACTACATTATCCTCATAACGAATATAATATTTATCTTTATATTCTATTATTGAAAAGTAAATGAATATAAAAAATGCATAAAAATTATAATATTTGAATTGGGAAAACCTTATAAAGCATGAAATTTATAAATACGTAAAGCTAAAAAAAAAAAAGTTTACTTTACATTTATGTCATTAAATATTCTCAATTTTTATTTGAGTATTATAAGCGAACGAAATATATTAAAATTAGCTCCG
Source organism: Ceratosolen solmsi marchali (assembly GCF_000503995.2). Taxonomy (NCBI): domain Eukaryota; kingdom Metazoa; phylum Arthropoda; class Insecta; order Hymenoptera; family Agaonidae; genus Ceratosolen; species Ceratosolen solmsi. Next base: position 8,116,588 of record NW_011948417.1, read on the forward strand.
TATTGACTAGTTGTCGAAAGCAGCCGTTGAACAAAAATATTAATATTAATATTGTTTACTATTAATTTTTAATGTACGCAATGCGCAGAATTTGTAAGGTATACTTGGTACGTTTCATTTATCGATTTACTTAATGCACTTCCGATTTCGAAATGTCGTAAGCCATTAAAAAGTTAATAAAAACTTTAATTAAAGAATAGATTCATTTATGATAAGATAAATGCTAAATACACAAAAATTATTTTATTAAATCATATTATATAAAATTAAATTAGATACCAGATAGTTATTAAGTCGTAATTTCCAAATTATCAGAAATAAGATTTCATGTCACAGGGGCCAATGATACTATTTCCAATTTAAATGAAAATTTACTTGTAATTCATTGCACCATTGTTATCTATAATAGTTTAAAAAAAAAAAAAAAAAAAAAAACATCCGCATAAGACGGTCATCTCGTTATTAAAAAATAGAATTAAAAATTTCACATTAATTCGATCATAATTCATTTTTCTATTGTTTTTAATAAGCATTTTATCATATCGAGTGAATCTGCAAGCAAATGCATAAAGTGTATGAATTTTTTAACGCGTAGATGGTCACGAAAATCGTAGTGCGTCCACTTCATTAAAAGGCGTCTCTTCTTCTTTTGTTATCTTATACACACGCACAGCCGGCACGAGGGAGAAACCGCGCACACAACTTTCACTCAGGCGCGCGAATCAAATTAAACTTCGAATGAACAAGGTCATGTCGTAAACCTTTCCCTCGTTCTCTCTCTCTCTCTCTCTCTCTCTCGCATACACCTTTAAATAACTACGTCCCTCCCTCTACCCATCTCCTTTTCTCCCGCGGTACTTCTTCTCTTTACTTATTCTACAGTACAAAGTTAGCTGTTCCGTATCGTGATGTATTTACGCTGTTATGCTGCTTCGTTTTTTCTTACTATTGAAAAAAAATCAATTGCGCTATACTCGATATTTTACGACTTATATGTTTCTCATGTTACGTGGATTAGGAATTATGGAAATAATTATTTATAATAATTAATTATTCGTTTGTAATTTATAAGATATTGTTTTCAAATTAGTTTAATGTTATATTATTTAGTACTAGGATAATTAAATTAAAAAATGTAAAATCATATTGATCAATTTAACTGTAAAATATTGAAATTTTTACAATATCATCCGACTAAATTAATTGACCAAAAATTATGACTCCAGTTAAAAAACATAAAAATATTTTATCATTCGATTTATGTTTATATATATATATATATATATATATATATATATATATATATATATATATATATATATAAAATTAAAATACTTCATAATTTATCATTTTCTGATATTTTCGAATTTATGATGTAACTAGATTCTGTGTAATTTGTTGGAATGTAGAGTTATAATATTTGATTAAATTTAAAGAATGATCTTATATCTTTCGAAAAGGTCACGCTTTCAATAAATTTATTTATTCATATTAATTTGACCTATAATAAATCACAATGTAATTATAACTTAGCGTCACTCACATTTATCGTGAAAATTCGTCTGAAAATAATAAATATAATGTTTTTTTCTCTTTTCTTTTTTAAAGAAACCGCAATATAAAGGATATTATGCTAAATTAATTTAATAATCGAAATAATATTGTATAGACTATTTAAAATTTTAACAAGAGAATATACGTTACATGTATAGCGACAAGACATTTTAAAATTATGTAGAGGTTTTAAACTGTTGAGGAAAACTATGTGAAGCAGAGGGAAGAGTAAATAGTCAAAGTTAAAAAAGAATTTTCATATTTTATGAAAAGTTTTTGATTTATTTGGTATACTGTGCAGAAACGTTTAACAAAATTAATGAAAATTGAACTCACTAACAATAAGATTTTTTTAAATTTATTTATTTACCATTAAAATTCAGTTTCAACTAAATGAAACCAATAATTTACCAAAGATGAAATTTATTCCCGAGTAAGAGAAAGTTCATGTATTTATATTTAATATAAATTCAATAGAAAAAAAAAATGTATAATTAAAAATATACATTATGTAAGTGTGAAGTTGAAAGAGCAAACGTAATATTAAAACTTGAGTCAACACTACTACAATTTTTTTCAAATCTGAAAAATATTTTTGAGGTAAAAATAGAGGTAGTCATAAATTCTTAATATAAAGGAATTTCATAAGAAGAGAAGTTGCCGTTGGTCATAAAGTCGGTAAGTACGAAATCTACCAGGTAGTGCGTTATACCGGTTATGTAGTCCGCTTTACGATCAATAAGTCACTGACACTTTGAACTCTTTCGCAAACATGCCAATAAAAGTAGTAGAATATCAACAAATCCGTATTAACTGCTTCACGATGTATTAAAATTATAATTTTTATACATTTATATAATTAAACAATAATAACATGCATTAAGTAGCATTATTTATTATTTATTTACTTATTTTCCATTATGTTGATATTTTAATTTAAAATCCTTTTATATGTTTATGAAATTTTTTTTTTTCTGTGAGTATTCAGTGTCGTAGCTTGTATTTTACATATTTGTTAAATTTTCATAATACGGATAAAAAGTTGTAATACCTTTTAAGGTTTTCATAATAAAGTTTCTTATGGAATATTTTCTCAATAAGTGCACTTAAGCTTCAGGGATATTTTTGAACATTAATTTATAATAATACAGAGTAATTTAAGTTATTTTTTATAAATTAGATAGGTTCAATGCACTCTATTGATAATTTAATTTGAAACTTTTGGTTATGTATAATAATAATATTCATCGAGACTAAAATGTTAACTAATGAAATATTCAATTCATAACTATTTTAATTTTGAAAAAATAAAATTAATAAAATTACAACGAAAATTAATTTTTTAATGACTTTAATGCAATGATTGTGTATTAATTATCACTCTTATTAAAACGAGTTAAAAATTCGTATTCAATTAAATACAAAAGTAGAATTTTTTTAATTAGATCTAAAAGTACTATTATTAAAAGATTATTTTCATATTTGCATTCTACTTGCCGTAAAATCAATGAATTTCTAATGCGAGATAAGCCAATACGCCAATACGTAATGATAAAAAAAGGTTAAATCAATTGACAATAAAACAGTCTATTAAAGTAATAACATGAGAAGTCAACGAAGAATAATATAGGCAGGTATAATTAATTCAAAGATGTGTTAACGTAATTGTTTTAAATTGCCAAGTTAGTCGTTTTAAGTCACGCGTCACGCATCGGAAACATTAAAAATCATGTGCACAACACGAATATGCGCCTGTTTAACTAATTTGTGAGCAAAATCGGTAGAGGTGTGGGGAGTCGATATGCATTCGATTACACAGAATATATATTTCATGAATTGTATAAATATTGATGGAGGCTGAGATGCCATTGAGTATTTATTTATAATTCCGGCGCGAGATCGAAGATTCAATTGATGACTTTTTATTTTTGTGTATTATATGTCCCGCAGCAAAACCACTAGCAGTCATTCTCTGTTTTATACATTGAAAATGTGTTCATCGTACTAAGCATTAACCAATAATTGTATATTGACAGTATTGTTTTTTAAATATTTCATTAATTAAAATACTTGGACTTTGTATATTTATATTTATATATTCAACTGAATTTAAAAAAACATGATTGAAGATAGTTGGCGACGTTCCATTGATTAAGCCTAACCAAACGCAATAAAATGTCGTGAATAATAAATACAGGAAACTGTTTATGATACTGTCTTTTCATATTATTTGATATGTTTAAAAATAGCGAAAAAAAAAAAATTAAATATTTATTCAAGATTTTTTTACATTATACTATTATGAATATTGATTGTAAAGGTAATTTATATTACACAAATGAAACATTCTTCATGAATTAAATTTTTAATCGATGCATTTATTTACTAATATTAAAAAAAAAAAACAAAAATACTCAAATATAAATTTAAATTATTAAAATTCTTCCAATAACAAATTAATTAAAATTCTTGCGACTGTATTTCATTAACAATATCTTTAGAAATACAAATACTGATCATTAAATGTTAGAATAATATCATAAATTTAAAAAATACAGGTAGTAAATATGATAGACTTGTTAACTAGTAAATTAGAATTCATTGCGTTAATAATATTCTATTTTAAATGATTAAATTTATGTATAACATTTTATTATACAATTAATAGTAACGATTACCTATCATACCATTAAGTGCTTATGGAATTATTTTTATATTAATATAGTTTATTTACAGAAATTTAATTCTAATAATATGTAAAAAGGCATATAATATTTGCTTAAAATTTTGTTCGGAGACACAAATTAAAGCTTAATCCAGAGTAATTAAGTACTGATTCTACATAAATCCTGGTATTTTCATAATTAAAGCGAATTATTACGATACTTCAATTCAATTGAATATTGAATAATCAAAAGCTCTATCGTTTTCTTTTTTATCACTAAATTCAATTCAGTATTTTATTCGTCGTAATTTATTATATTTAAATATTTTTTTCACTTCTTGAATAATGATAGGTGCAGTTTATTTTCTAACGGTATAAATGTATATGCGTTTTTACCAATTAATTATTATTAATGAATTTAGCAAAGTTTTAAGTATTACGGTCAATTATTAGAAATATAATCATTATTCGTTGTTATAGAATATTAGCTCCAAAAGTATTTCAGACAAGTAATAGAAATTAATATTTTAAAGTATCAAGATAATGAAATATGAACACATTATATAAAGTAATTATGATTCATTAAAAGTATTACGATTTTTCATTTTGAATATTACAGTATTAAAATAGCCTGTATGTTGCTTAATATACTAAAACATAAAATAACTGTATAACTGGTAGATAAGAAAATGAATGTTTCGTATAATAATTTAATACGTTTACTTAATAAAATAAAATTTAATTAATTATTGTAATATATTATTGTCAATGAGGGACAGAAATTTATATATATATATACACACACACACACACACACACACACACAAAAGTTAAAGTTAAAAGCATAAGCAATCTAATTTGTTTGGAAATTCAGTGTAAAAATTGTTTCATAAATATATTTGAAATAATATATATTCTGTATAAAAGATTAATATTATTGTTATATCTACATATAGTTATTTAATTTTTTAATTTATTCTCAGTAAATTAAACAATAAATTAAACAATGCTTATTTTGAAATAAAATATTATGTGCGTTCATTATATTTTTTTGTACTAAGTTTGATCAAATATATTTTTTTCTATATATATTATGTTTCTATTTTTATTTAGATTAATAAAAAAATATCTTACTTTGTAGTTTCTTAATACAATCATTTATACAACTTTTTTGTCTTGAATTCTAGATAAATTCCCAGTTACCCGACTTTCAAAATACGTAATTTCATTACGTTGATATTGTTGAGTAAACTATAGAGTTTCTATATTTCATGATTGTGTAATTTCCTGTAATTCTAACTATTCTTTACTAACTCTACTCTTAAATTCTTTAGGTTTTTTAAATACAAATTGTATTATTTCTTATTTTTCTAAGCATGTATTTTACGATTACGTAAAACTATGTATAATGCTATTATCGTATTATTTGATATTTTAGTTTTTAAGAGATAACATTGTCATTTCAATATTTCTTTACTATAGAAAAATATTTAAATATTTTTAAATTTGTGTACTTTATTGAAAAATTATACACAACATTTAGACTGTAATCCTTTTAATCTGTTATTAATACGACATTAAGTTTTTTTTATTTTTTGTTTTTATTTGTCTTAATATGCCATTTAATTATATTATAATGCATATGTTTGACATAATTAATGATAACTTGTAAACTTTCTATATGAAATTGATCGAGTTAAAATTATACAACTTTATTTTTCTAGGCTAATTGAAGAATTTATTAGTTAACTAAATCGTTGATTTGTTTCACCTATTCGATTACTATTGACGTGTCATAATAAAGCACTGTTTAAATATATTAATGCGAATAAAAAATATTTATCCCAATTTGACATTTTCGCCCTCGTAACTATTAGAAACTACGATATTATAAGCACTTTTACAATTCCCAGTGTTGAATATATTAATTACTTGGTAAAAATTTTCATTTGAGTGTGCGAGCGTGCGTGAGTGCCCCTATGCGTGTGCATATATTTATAAAGTGGCACAGTGTTCCCTGAATTTCAATAATTTTCAATTAATCTTGCCTATTAATATACAAATTATTCATTATTTTTGTAATCGTATTAGAATTATAATTAAATTTAGAATTATGATAGTAATTCAGACTAGAAAGTAATATCTTGTAATTTATTTATTAATTGAGCGCTTATTAATCCGCTAAACCATATAAATTTCATTATAATATTATGGTTCGAAAGTTAATTTTGATTAATTCTATATTTACTATATTATACATTGGATTAATAGTTTACTTAATGTACTGAATATTTTAATTAAGATATAACGTAACCTTAATATAAAATATTAAGGTAAGGTAGGAGCAGATATTGGGGTTAATATAACCACTTATGTAACAGATTGGGATGACAAAATTTCTCCGTGGTTTGCACAGTTTGTTCTCAGTAATAAACTCTATAAATGGTTTAAATAAATATAATACTCACTTCAAAGCCTAATTTTACAATTATTTATATTTTAAAAAGATATGAATTCATTTGTGCATCGATTTAAGATCGATAGTTTACACTACATTGATGCATACTTGTAATTTAAAATATCTTTTTACGTTAAGATTGTTGTTATTGTTAAAAATTTTGTAATAATGCTAATAATATTTATTATATCAAGTATGTGTTTATAGTATTATTGATGCTCGCATAATTTCTTTATGTCCCGAAAGTTTTTTCCCTGGCTCGTAAACTTTAAAAAAAAAAAAAAAGAAAAGGATCGATATCGTAGAATCAATATGCAAAGCAACAAAGTGTATCTTTAAAATGTTTTTATTTTTCATTCGGTATTTGATGATGTTAAATAAGGGATAAGAGAATTAAATATGATTGTTGATTTATTTTGCTTTCACCTAGACTACACAAATAGCTTATTTTCAATCCGATTATGCGTGTTAGGCTGCATAAACCGTAGTGACTAATAACATCTACAATTTCTCAATTCGTTCCCCCTCTCCCCTTTCATTCTTACTTTCTATTTCTTATATGGTGCAGAATATAAATGTTTTCTAACTTGCTTGAACCAGTTATATGAAATCGTGCTTTCCGATATTGTCTTTTCAACTATTGATTAGGTATAATATACACGGAAGTTCGACATTAAATAAAACTAATTATTCATTATATACTGATATCTTTGTTTTAACAACCTTTTCTTAATTAATTTTGTAGCAATCCAATTATCGTAAATATTAGAATTACATCGTATTCGATTTAATTTTAATCAACTAAATCATTGCCAAAACATTCTTTTCAGTAATTTCATTTTCCTAATGTTTCTGCATTGTCAACCAAAATCTGTAAATATAGTTTTTTGCTTGGTATGTCGTCTTTTGTCTTATACGTAAACATTAATTTAAAACTCTTTGTGAATGATATAATGGTTACGAAATATTTTAAGTATTTTTTTTTTTTTTTTTTTTTACATGCATCGTCTTTTTACTAAATACATATTTCTTGCATATTAATTGATTGTTAATGATTATAGATGTTCTTGTATAATAATAAAATAACTACTTTTACTTAAGAGATCATACAGTCGTTTCTCTATTTGTCAAGACAAAAGATTCGTTAATACATCTTAATAGAATTACGTTATTAGTCGATACCAGTCAATTATTTCTCCTTTGACATGACATTATAATTATCAGTGCTACTCCTCTCATAGGAGTTGTATTCTGTTCCTTGTAATATGATCATTATGCGCCCTTATCAGATTGTGAACATTTTAACAGCTGATTTGGTTTAAAGGATTTAGATATACTTGACCAATACGAATTATAAATAATTGATGATTAATAATTAATAATAAAAATCATAATACCATTGTAAATCACAATTCAGTACAACAAAATGTGACCTTGAGTTACATTTTAGCACGAGTTACAAATGACGCGATATATGCAGATGTCTACTAACGACTGACTACTAGCTACTATCTACTAACTACTAGGTATGACCTACAAACTAAAACTACAAATTACACTCTACAAACTGTGAGTTACAAGCTATAAATTACGAGCTATGAGATACAAAGTAGAAACTCCAAACTAAAACTACGAGCAACAAGTTTGAAACTATGAGCTTCCAACTACAAAACAACGCTATGTAAAATTATCGATGTTAACTACTTATTATTATTAATTATTATTGATTTTAATATATTTTAATAAAAATGTATTTATATTTTTGAATAGGAAAGTGTAATAATATAACTGTAATATAGATAATATGAAAATTACGGGAATTACTTTTAAAATCTATCTGTCCCGTAAATAAAAATAAATTACTAAAAATATATTAATTCAATAATACAATCTGCTGTTATGTATTTTAAAATTGTATTTTAAAATTGTATTGTAAATGTAATAAATCATGACGATATGAATCTGAATTTATTGAATAATCCTATAGGTTGCTTAAAATGCTTAAAAGCATTATATTACTTAAAAATTCAATTTATTGGTATTGAATTTGATAAAATGTATTATCCTGTTATTTAAATTAGCAATTGACAAATATAACACTTGAAAAGTATTGATTATTATTAATTTAATATTTAATTGTAAAAGCTGAAAATTCATTATTTTTCGTAAACCTGTACAAATTCATTATATTAACTTTTGAATATTTCATCATAATGTTAATGTCCTGAGTACAATTCGTTTCACTAATATATCATTCCTTTATTATAAAATTAACTCTCAGTGGAATATTATAAACCAAGATCGTATAAAGACATATGTACATCATATTTTCCGTTTTTATCGTTCTTTTATAAATAAAGTCTTTCTCCAAGAAATATATAAAACGAAGTATTCATATCGTAATATAAAAATTCAAAAGAAGTCATCGGAGTCATGGATTTAATTCACAGCTTCTTCATATATCATAACGAAATAAATGAGATTTGTGTGACATTAATTACATGAGCATTAGACCTTGAAATTAAATTATTCACATTTCAATCAATTTTCTCGCTTGTGAGAATTCATCCAAAAGCTTATTTCTCGACAATATATATATATATATATATATATATATATATATATATATATATATATATATATTTCATTCTAAGCACGCAAAATACGTCCTCTAAGGAAATAAACATACGTGCACATATACGCATTATGTACTGTTGCCCGTATTGTCGTCTGTATTTCATGTATGTATAGTCGCGCGCACGGCGGTCACGCAATTGAACTTGGACGTCGTCGAATGCTATGTACATGAAAGTTTTATTTTTGTTTATGGAATATGCTATCCGAATTAAATTTGAATACATTGTAACTGGTTAGTTTCATTGTTTCTTCTTCTTTACCTTCCGTCCGTCCGTCCGTCCGTCCGTCTTAACTATTCTCGAAGAAAATGTATTAACAAAACTCTTCTGCTCGGAAGGTGTAGTTACTCATCTTTGTTGCTTGTCTCTAAAGAATTACATCAAAATTACTTTCATTTCATAGTTTTTTGTATGAAAACCTTTGGCTGCTGATGGCTATGATTTATCATCAAATTTTCTTTATTATTATTTAGACTTTTACACATAAAAAAAGAAAAGAAAAAAAAAATTCCAATGAATTATCTTTATTTTGTATAATTTAAAAATATTCGTCACAATCAATATATCAATTATATTATATAATAATCATATATATGATAATACATTATAATATAATTATTTGTAAATTAACCTTTGTGCGTGGCAAAAGTTTATGGGCCTCTTATAATTGTATTTTTATACCATTAGCATTATGATGAAGCTTTGATCGTAAATCCGAATAATATCTCTAATGAATATAATTATTAAATGCCAGTTTCAAGCATTGAAACTTAAAGTACGTTTTAATATTAAACATAATTTTTTACACAATCTAATTAATAATTAATTATGATGTATTACTTCCTAGGAAGTTTTAGAAACAAAATATATAAACTAAGGAATTTTAGTTGTACAAGTGTAAAATACTGGGATTAACTTTAATTTCAAAGGGAAAAACTGTAGTTGTACATAAATTTACATTCATTAGCTAAAATATACGAGGAACTTTTGCACTTTCAATATTTAGTTTCGAGATAAGGCGAGTCTGAGAGTTTTAATTTTGTATTAACGGAATGAAATATAATTATTTTTTGCTTTATCATATGTATTTTATCATGTATTTTTATCATCGTCTAACTGTCATATTTCATTAGTTCGGAATGATTTTAAAAACATTACATTACAGTAATATGTGTTTTGTTTTCTTTTCAATATTTCTTCAATGTTACATTGATATGCATTTGAAATTCTGATGAATAATTAATTATATGGTATTCCATGACAACTGTCACGAATTGAAATTGCATAAATCGATTTTTGTTTAATAACACAGGTGAAATATGGCATATTTCATCAGGTGATCAGGTTGAAAATATATATTTGATATTTTGATATATAAAATATCGAAAATTAAATTGCTGCTTTGCATTTTGTAAAAAATATGTTTCAAAAATAAATGCTTATCGTGTCAACTATTTGTAAAAAAAGAAAAAAAAAGAGAGAAAAAAAAAAAAGAAGAAGAAGATGTGATGAAACTCGAGAGAATCATATTGTGCGAATATGAGTAAAATATCTAATATCAAATCATTCAAAACGTATTTTTAAGATGAAAAAAAAATGTGCAAATGAAATAAAAAAATCAAGCAAACAAACTACGTTAAATACATTTGAAAAGCTTGAACTCTCCATCGAATTCCATCTACGAAAATAGAAAAGAAATGCACTTGAACATAATTTTAATAGATGTATGCCCGATCATGCATAATCGTCAAAAGATAATCGACTTTAATTGCAAATACGGAGATAAAAAGTAAATATTTTCTGTGAATTTTGTCTTCTAAAATTATAACATCGAGTCGTTATGGGAATATTCATCGAACGGACAAAACAAATATTATTTTCCCAGGATGTTCAGTCGCCAGAATGAAATGATTAAATAAATAAATTAATGTACATGGAAAAGAAAGGGTAAGAAAATCGTCTTGGATACGTGTGGTAATGGTTCTCCTATTGTGGGTATGTGAAACTTCAAAAGAGCTTTTGCTTAAAAAGCTTGGAGCTCGACTAGAAGAACACGAGGGAATGAGAGGAAAGGGAGGGAAGCTCGTCGCTGCTGCCACCCACCGTAGTCGTCCTCCCCGTTGTCGCCGTCGCTTCTGCTGCTGGTATTGGTGTTGGTTAGTGGTAGTGATGGCGGTTGTGGTGATGGACTTGCAACAAAAAGCCGACATTCGTAAAGCTCCGGCGGTTTGCATTCGTATTTCCAGCGATAAGACCGAGAGGGTCTGCGGATTTTCGAGCGTCCTCCATTCTTATTGAATTGCCGACCGGAGTCTCGCGGGCCTTGGTTCTCAAGCTCGCGACTCCGTTAAATTCGCTCGGCCAATCAGCGACTAAATAATGCGAACCGCGTGCGAAACTCATCAGCGCATGTATTTTTCACGGGGCGTCCTCTCTCGCCAGCGTCGCGGAGAGGCCGCGAGAGAGCTTTAGGAGAAGAAGGAGAAGGAGAAGAAGCGGGCCGAAGTTGGCGGGCACGCGGACTACGGCAAATACGGTGTTCGGTGGGTCGCGGTGGGGTGGAGTGGGAGGCGATGTGGCTGAACCAAGGGGAGTAAAGAATTGGAACGTCGTTGAAGGGGGCGGGTGGGGGGGGGGGGGGGGGAGGGGAGGAGGAGAAGGAACCGTCGCCGTGTACTATGGCTCTTTCTCCCCCACTGACTACTCGATTCAATTTATTTTTATCGGACCCGCGACTATGCAGCAATGACTTTGCCTCGGCTGTGCGCGAATTTTAATGCAAATATAATAATAATATCTTTTTTTCAACTTTTTTTTTTTTAAAGGTAATGAGCTACGTTACCTTGCATTCGTTAATTTTCATTAATTGTGCCTTTCTTCATTTTCCATTAAACAATCTGCTGCTCTTTTTACGTACCCCGTAGCGCATTGGGTTATTTTAGTTTTTCGAAAAAATAATCCTTTTTCAAACGCTCGTCATATGCAATAATGTGTTTTCACATGGGCGACGGCCAATAGTTCAATAATCTCCGTGCTATGCTAAAATGAAATTACAATCTTTAAATATAAAGCCCTTACCCCCAATAAATATGAGATATTTTAATTAATTTAATTATTATTTTACTAAGATATAACATTTTACTCCTATAATATATATTCCCGTCCAGTATTTAATTTTAGTTTCTCATCATAAAAGCGTACTATGAACTTTGTGATGAGAAGTAATTGACTTTAATATAATAAAGTACACGTTATAATAACAAGCAAAGCTAAATACTAATTATAAAAATTACATTATAATTAAATTAACTAATTTAAAAATTGTTCCAAAAATTAATCCGGGCATTAGATGGTAATTGTTTTTTATTGAAATTACGAGCATTTCCAAGAAATACTGCTTATAATATTGAGATGCGACGGTAACATTAATTGCAGTTGAAAATATTAAAATTTTATAACCAGTCTCAATAAAAATCTCCATCCTATCTTATATATTTTATATTATTACGGCTCTAACTTCCCTATAAAAGCTTTATAAATTTCAAATATTACTATTATGCTTAATGTCATTACAGCATTTCCTGCTATGGCACGAGTGAAAAGGAAATTTGTTTAATATTAGTATTATAATTTGCAGAACACAGGCGCACGCGCGCGCGCGCCCGTCCACCCGCAAATATTTATTATCGATAAATTTATATGGAATATTATGAAAATGCCGTGCTTTCATCTAATTAAATACCGCACCTTCTAATTGAAGTATGAACTATTAATTATATTACTTTATAATTTTGTTTATTGAATGTAAATCAACAAATTGTATTAAGAAAATTAAATTTTACCGCGTAGCGGTAAGTATTTTGCAATTAAGGGAATTAATTCGTCAAAATAATCAAGAAATTCGAGACACCAATGAAAAATCATAAACATTATATGCACTGTAACAGAAAACCATATAATGTCGTTATAAAAATTTGTAAAGAAATGTGAAGATAAAAATAAACAATAAAGGAGTAGAGAACGATGATCTAGATACAGAGAAATAGAGAAAGAGAGGAAAAGCAGATTGAATCTCGGAATAGACCTTTCGTGTCGTTAACGTCGGTGCGACACTTGATCCTCTCTCTCTCTCTCTCTCCCTCCCTCCCTCTCTTTCTCCCTTCTCTCTCATCTTCTTTTTTCATCTTTCTTTGTTTTCTCTTTCCAACGATCGTCCGTTTCTATTTCTATGTCTATACTCTCTCACAATATTTGCACATCTATTTGTTAGCAAATCTTTTTCACACGCCTCGCGAATTTACAATACATTTTTACTTTAGTTGGAGCATTTCTTCTTATTTTTACATTCATTTTTTCTTCTTTTCTACAAAGTTCTATATCGATTTGGAGATTTTTCTTTCAATATTTTCATTCAACAGATAATTTCAGCTTATTCTAAATTTACTTCTAAGAAATTTATTAGAATTTTATAAGTAGAAAATTTATTATATAGACTGTTTTTAAGTTTTAATAATAGATTATTTCTATATATATATATATATATATATATATATATATATATATATATTCTTAGGAATTTCTAATATAATTGTAGTTTTTTTTTAGAATTGATAATTCATAAAATTTGTCTTGCAATTTATATTACATTTATATTGAGTCATTCACTTTAATGATTTTATGAAATTATTACCATTAGTACATTTTATGTGCCAGAGATATAAAACATCTAATGTTATTTGTAATGAATACAAACTATTGTTAAAAGTGAATTTATATATATATATATATATATATATATACATATATATTTATATAATAAAACTTTTGGTACATTTCTTGCTCTATATTATTCGTTCTAAATTTATGTATTATATGCTTATAGAAGTTTGTAGAGCACTGAGTTTAAGGTATGATAATAAAGTTTATTTGAGTGATTATTAATTTTATTATAATAAAAATGTATCTATCGCTATTCAATAATACGTTTTATCATTTTTAATTAATTTGAATAAAGTAAAGTGCCACGATCGATAATACGATCTTACAATTTATTTTAAACATAATTTGAAAATATTCGATTTGACTTTAAAATATATTTTTATTCGAAGCCCGTAGAATAACGGAAATTTCTCTTTTATTAAATAAATGAAAAAATTTATTACTACTTCATTTTTATTAATTGTTTTTTTTTTTTTTTTTTTTTTTTTTTTTTTTTTATTATTATTAAAAAATAAATTACAGTCACATTTATTTTATATAATTTGCAATTTTCTTTCTTTTTTTGATTTATTTTTCTATAACTTTATGAAAATGTAGTAAATAATCCTTTTCATTTTTCTGTTTAAAGTACGTAAGAGCTGTTCTAAGTAAAGTATTGAATATTTTCGAACTTCATGGTTGTGAAATTCGACTATTTAATTTTATCGCTATGATTTTACCATTCCTATTTTATTATTGTCTTATTTTTATTTTATTTATAGTATAATAATATATCATAATATATTATTTCATTTTATTCAGCGAGTCGTGTTAAAGTAATTATTATTGTATGTTTTATGATTTATAGAAAGCACGTTTCATATTGTTGAGTTTTAATTTTATTCGTTTAGTCATATTCATTTGGCTTTGCTCACCGTATTTTTTAATTTCCTAAAATCCATTATATTCTACTAAATTTTAATAATAGTTGGCACACTATTTACATATTAAATTCTTTTGAAACTTCCTTTTTAAGAAATAAAAGTTTAGAAATTAAATTCACTCGTAGTATTAAAATATGTAGTATTTCGAGCAATGTACAGTCAAGCATTTGTTCGAAAAAATTTTTAATCCATTTTGAAATATTTTTAAATAAATGTTCATTCTAACTATCGCACATAAAGTTTCGTCATATTTGATTGGCTTCTTGCTTCGTATTATATGCTTAATAATAACATAAAGTATCGGTAAATATTTTCACCCTGAAATTGTTTAGATTGTTTTGATTTTCTTTTGCCTTCAATAGTCACGAGGTTGAAAGGGGACGGGGTTGGTGGATGGGATGGGAAAGGGGTAGTGGGTAGGGGGTACGGGGGACGGTAGGAGGGAGAGATAAAGGTATTGCAATAGGTATCATTTAAAACGACAGTGAACTACAATACATAAGCTACTCAAGGGCTTATGAAATTTATCAAAGCAACAACGGCGCGCGCCCATATAAATCACGCAAATCTAAATTGACTACACGTAAGCCTAAGGTATCCGGCTATGAAAATAAGGGTGAAAATTCGAAGGAGGGCAAATTAGTGAGTCAAGATGTCAAAGACGAAAAATATGTCGCGTGTAAATGGGGCGAAGAAGCGTCCGGAATTATTATCGTTATGCCGTCGGATTCTTGCGGGAATAAGAGAGAAGTCGCTTCGGGAAAGTCAAAAAATTGAAGGAGAAAAAGGCTGAGGCAGTTAGACGTTAAAAAAGTTTCAAGTGTGTGTGTTGCCGTGGTAGGATGCACGTCAACTTCCATCGGTTATGCCTCCACTTTCTGCAGCCATTGCTGTGGCCTCGTTTATTATCTGCTAATGCTGGTCTTCCGTTTTCCCTGATATTTGTTTCTTAAATAGTTTCTTAGCTGCTATATTATGCCACGTGTTTTATCGAATTTGACTTCACTTGGAATTAAGTTAGCATTCGTGTGTAGCGCTACTTAGAAATTAAATTCTTTATGGATTCATTGTAGTTGTTGCTTGAATATAAAGTTAATCCTCCTCCCCGCCCGCCCGTCACTTGTCATTATCATATTGTTTTTACATAGTTGTGTAATAATATGAATTTCTGGAATATTAAGCGATTAAATACTGACCTTATTGTTCGTATTAATAAAATGATATATCGAGCAGTATCACGTGGAATTATATATTATTTATTAATGAATAAATAAATTTTAATTAATACACCAATGACAATACATCAGTTTTTAATTAAATATTTTAAAAACAAATTAATTTGTGCATACAAACTTATGTGCTTGATTGCTTGAATTGGTAGGCATAATTAACGTTTTTAACAATATATTTCATATTTCGTAAAAAGGACGATTCGTTATAATTATTTAAATAAGTTTCCTATTCGTTTGCATATGAAGAATTGTTTATTTAAAGTGAATTCTAGTAATTCTACAATGATATAGTGTAAATATTATTAAACGACTTAAGTGAAATATCCTTGGTTGTAGCAATAGTTTGTTACCATAAGTAATAACTCGTTGGAAAAAGCTGTCGTTGATTGCAGGGAACGAAGCACTTACTCGCGGGAAACCTCTTTCATTCAATGATAATTGGGTCGTCCTTGTCTTGCCTACTAATAATTCCTCTCTCGAATAAATGTTCAAACGCATCAACATGCCCGCTTGCATGATTAACTTGATAAAGTGAGGCGAATCGTGATATATGCGCGACCTCACTAACCTAATCGATAACTCCAGAAAATATGGAATAATACAAATTCGGGTGCTATCTGTATTTCAGAAACAAACAAACAAAAACAAAAAAAAAAAAAAAAAAAAACAAAAATAAATAAATAAAAATATGAAATTGTAGAAAGTTTGAAAGATGGTAGAGTCGATAATAAAAGCTTCATATACCGATGCTTTAAATTGAAAATTCCAGGGAGCTGGTTTTGCTCTAACTTATATTTTCTTTGCGCATTTTCTTTGTTTTGGATTCTCGCGACATATCCTTGGGGAATTACTTCCATTAAAATGGAAAGGAATAATTTTGCATAATTCAATTCAGATGGATTAGTTTAAAATTATTTCACTGAATTATAATAGAGAAAAATAAATAAACTTGTAAAGAAAACTTTCTTTAAAAGCGACTTAATGAAAAATCAGGAAATAAATTAGATAGATTTTCATTAGTCGATCTATGTACTTCATCGTTTTCTCTTTATTGTTTAATATACCTATTATTTAATTGAAATATTCATTTCCTAATGATTCCGTGCAATTCTTCTTAACGCTATTCATATTTCAATTTTCTAAAAAAAATTATCGAAAATTTTCTATTTTTATCTTCTCCCTTTATTGTTCTGCATCACGGCAAAAAATACTAAAAACAAAATTCTCCTTGTTTTCAAAAGCTATTTAACCTGAACTTCAAAATGTATGTTCTATGAAAACTTTATTGCTAATTGCTATAATATCGCTTTAATAATATTATTCTAATTTTACAAATATCAAAGATAATAAAATTCCACTTTATTCTCTCTTCAAAATACGATCGAAATTTTGAACAATATGTTATATGAATATTAAAGAACAATTAATACGTACATTCAAATACTAATAGAATAGGTTTTTTTAATTAAAAATTTCCCTTTAATCTAAAAATCAAAAGATATATTTTGACAATTATAAGTAAAAAATCAAATAAATAATTAATAGAAATAAATATTATTGCTTAACAGATGGATTGAAAGATTCTAATAATGTATATTTGCTTATATTATATAATAAATGTTTTATGAATTGATTAATTTAATAATTTAAACTTTTTATACAATATGCAAATTTAATTGGAATATATTTATATATATAAATAATCATAAACGATTTATTATTACTTTTAAATCGTATGTTTAATCAATTAATTACGAATGGATATGTCGATTCATTTAAGAAAAAAACAACTGAAAATTCTTAAAAAAAAAAAACGATAAATGTGAAAGTCCGATTAAAGAATAAAAAAAAATGTAAGTGCTTTCTCTTTAAATTTATTTTACGTGAATTCGATAGTCACTCGCTTTGATAAAAAAAAAAAAAAAAAAAAAAAAAAAAAAAAAAAACTTTGCTACTAGCATAACGATTTTTTTTATACTTACGATGCATCTCGGACTTATGTAAAAGAAATTTTGTACTCGATAATTTTCTTTCAAGATTCGCGTAGTTTTTCATTTAATATCTAAACGAATGTGCCAGTTTATACGTTTACACGCGTCTACATGAATGATCAACATCATTTTCTTATACATAATCCTGCGTAAAATAATAATGTCATCGTAATTGTCTATTTTCCTGTGATTTTATTATGCGTGTAGAATTTGATGATCTTATACAAGGGAAAACTTGCCATTTTCGTCATTTTCTCATAACAATATGTGTCGAACTGTTTGTGTTGGCTGTATTAAGTTTGTAAAAAGGAAAGAAAAAAACTTGTAAACTTATATACATCTTTTGCATCTAGAAAACAATGAATTACGCAGTATGTTTTGATTGTATTCGAGGTAATAGAGATATTTTTTAATTAACGTTTAATTGAATTTCACTTCATCATTAACTGTGCGAGAGGGATAGGAAGGATAATTATTATTAGTTTGATCATTCTTTGATTTTCAAGAGATTTTGCATTCCAGACAATTTCTTGTTAATATTTGTTATAATATACAAATGACATGGAAATGCAAAGGAAACTATTGCCAATTAAAATTAGTATTAGCGATTCGATAATATTTATTGTATGATGTTGAGAAGAAATTTAAGCATTTCTTAAAAATACCATTACTATTTGCAATGGCTTACATTTGTTGTAACGCTCGCAGTTGATGTCTTGATGCCATTAAAAATTAATCAGCTTTATTTTATGTGAGCTAATGTTAATCAGCGTATTATAAAATATTGTATTATGGTTTAATTATCATAACAGTCTCACTTTAGATAGTTGATAAATGATCAAAGCATGCGATGCATTTTTGTCTTATGAATATAGTAATGAACTTGGCTTGTATCTTCGATTGTGCGCTTGAAATTCTTATTATATGGTTACATAATTTTTGAAAATTCAATTAGATAAATTATTCTTTCATTAGTTGTGATTTCTATATGCTTTAAATTAGAAAAAATTGGCAAATTGCAATTGGATGGCAGTACATTTTAATATTGATTCTATCTCTTAATACATTATTTTAATAATGTATTGAAAGTTTTTTTTCTTTTAATAAGTTCGAAAAATGATTACACTTCTCAATATACTTTTCAATTTTTTTTTTTTTTTTTTTTTTTTTTTTCCATTTAATTCCATGGCTTTCGATATAAAAATTACTAGAATAACTGCTGAAAAGTAAGAATTGTAAAAAATATAACTTTGTAATAAAAAAGCGAGTATGATATTAATTTAGAAATCTTAAAATTTTATAGAATCCATTTTGTGAAATATTGAAGTTTCATCGAGCATTTTCCATTATTCACGAACTGTTGACGTGCCCGTTTCACTGATCAATATGCACGCATACGTATTAGTCTAATGTATATATTAAAATTAAAAAATACATTTGCTTATTATTATACAAAATTATTACAATGCCATTATTTTAATTATTTTAATTATTTTAATTATTTTAATTATTTATGCTATTATTTCAAAAGTAAATAAACGAGAGCAGTTATTTTCCACGAAAGGTATATTTATACATATTTATAATCATGCATGTTTTAGACTACGCATGCGTACTTGTACAGGGGGTGGGGGGGAGGGGGGAAATAATTAATATGACTTTGCAATATGTTATCATAGCTTAATTCATAAATATAAAATACGCTCTGTAATAAGTAAGATTTTTAATTAAAAATAGAATTTAACATATTTATTCAATTAGCCTTAAATCGATTGAATTTATATAATTTTGATATCGAGGACACTATTAAGACAATTATAGTAAGTTCATAAAAAAAAAATACTTATTAAGATATTGTATTTATTGATATTTATTTCTTTTCTTTCTTTTTTTTTTTTTTTTTTTTCAATTTTTTTTTTATTTTTTATTAGATATTGAAGTTCAATATAGGAAAAATGCTTGTGAACCTTTCTTCGCGCAAAATATAAATAAGATATCTGTATTATCATATTTAATTTAAATAGTTAAAATTATAAATATATTTTATATTAATTACTCTAATCGTTATTTGTATCGTGATTTATGTTAATACGGTATTGTTTAAATTAACATTTTTCAGCATATACAGTATGAGATAAAAGATAAAGAATTATATTATCCAATATAAATTTAAATTTAATTTATGTATTAGAATTCTGTTAAATTAAATATTTTTACTATTTTTTATTAATTAATTCATGAAATTCATGTCGAATAATATGAAACAAATGAATTTACAAAATGTAATTAGATAATATAATAGCGGAATCTTATTTTTATTAATATTGTTATTAATATTTAACTCAAAAAACGAATAATAATAATAAAAGCTTCAATTTTAGTTTCAAAAGAACGACGAAATTTATTATCGAAATATTATTAAATACTAAATTAAATATTTAATATCTTTTTAAATGCAGGCATAAAATTTATTGATATTCCAGTAATGCTTTTGAAAATTTTTATTCGCGAAAAATACTTTTAAAATGTGTTCTAATTTATTTTTAGCTACTATAAAAAAAAAGAAAAAGAATTATTTAATATTTCATTTTAATGGTGAGTTATATGTTAGCTTGAAAACTTCTTTTTACTTTCTAATTATACAGCATAATATAGGTATGATATGAATATTTTTATTAAAATTATATTTATGATATCACAAATTTAGAATAAATTCAAATATCCTTAAATATAACAAAATATCATTATCATCTGAAAGCATACTTAGTTAAACTGGGTCAACTCAAGTTTGCAAATATTGATTTTCCTTTTCTCTCATGCTACGTATATTAAATCTATTTGAAATGGTATTATTACAGTATAATCAACATTTCTTGGCTGTACTAATACTATTACATCCTTAAATTATATAATTGGCTTTATTGGAAAATATATTCTTTTAATGAGATCGTTAAGCTCTCTGCTAAACAAATTCAATTCATGATCATTCGACTTTCTAAGAAAAAAATTTTTCCATTTTGAATTTAGATATATTCAAAACATTATCATTCGTTCAGCCAACAAATGTAAAACATACGGACAAAAGAGATTTTTCTAATAAAAAATTATGCATCTTTTAATTATTGTAAATAATTTCATTAATCGTATAATACGTGGCTGCGTATGCATTTATGGCATTATTATTATTTACCATACAATTAGTGCCTGCACAAACGAATGCTCGGAGCTTAATAATAATTACATCAATTTAATTGTAAGATATCTGTAATTAATAAGAAAAATAAATGGTGCGTCTATAAACTTAATAATAAAATTGCACAACATTTTTGCTAAATATTTATGAAATTTAGGCACATTAAATTTATATTAATATAAATTTTAACAAATAAATACAAATATGAATTAAAATGAATATGAAATAAATGTTACAATGCTTTGATAAGTAACATTCTTTAAGAGGATTAATTTATTAAATATCCACTACATTATACTTATTGAAGAAACTATTAAATAATTCTAAATAATGTTCTTCGTAATACTAAATATTTCATTTTTAATTAATTGTGTGAAATCCATCGTCGTAAAATTGCCTGGAAAATAAGGCAATAATACCTATTAAAGAGGATTGAGAATGTTTTAAATGTAGTTTCAATATAGTTTATGATTTTCTTCTACTATATATTTTTCGCCTGCCACTATATATTTAAGACTGAAGAAACGAGAGTTTTTATTACGTTAAATCTACTGAACGTCGGATTTGCAAGTATTGTACTACTAATTTAAGGTCGAATAAACAAAAGTGATTTATAAAATTTATAAAAGTTAAATTCATAATAAAAAATACTTATTCTTATAGAGAAAAAAAAATCCTAATGCATTAAATTTGTAGAATGATAATCATTAAGAAAAATATTTAATCATATTAACTATTGTACATAATGTGTCAAATTACTTTTTTGTTCCAAATTTACCAAAAAAAAAAAAAAAAAAAAAAAAAAAATAAAAAAAAAAAATAAATAAATAAATAAATAAATAAATAAATAATAATAATATTGCACGTAACAATATAAATACTATATTCTGAAATGTATTATTATGTCGAGCACTAATTTTACCAATTTATATGTAAAGTTTTAACAGGTTTTCACATATTTACGACTTATAAAACGTTAAAAATAAGGTTTTAAAAATTATGAAGTCTCTATAATGATTATATACTATATTTCGTAAATAAATATATATATATAATAAATATTATGATATAAATTATTTCGTAAATTCTTAACTATCATCTAAGCACCAATAAAAGTGAAATATATCGTTTTAAATAAAAGTACCAACTTCATATGTATTATGGCTTTGAAACGATCAATTTTACGGAAATTGCGCTAATATTTAATCGCCATTATTTAAAAATCTTCAATAATATCATAATTCAAAATTTTATGTTGAAATTAGTTTTATCGCAAATTTCAATTTCGCCGCTAAGAGCATTTACTTTACACATCACAAATAACGTCGATACTATGTAATTAATTAAAATTTTCAAAAACTACGTTTAAATAATACTCCCCCACCCCCACCCCCACCCCCACTCCCACCATTTACATACGATTATATTTTCGTCATACATAATAAATGAACATAACTTAATTAAATTTAATAATTGCATAATAGCGTTTAGTTAATACATTTATAACAATGTCCTTCGTATTTATATAACTATGAAGTTATAATCGCCATAAAATTTATAGTACATATAGCGAACATGTTTTATTGTGAATTTTATGAAATAGAATTGATTTTTCTTTACGCTAATAGAAAATAAATATTATTTATTTATTAATATTGAGTGAAAACTATTATCTAATCAAGTTTCACCGATTTATAATTGAATAAATAAAAACTGCTTTTCTCGATTCTCGATAATAATTAATTTTCTTATCGTCAATATATATATATATAAACTGATTACCCTATTCTTAAAATATGAAAATCATTAAAAGGAAAACGTTTAAGTGCTTGAATTAATAAAAAAAAATACCTAATAATTTATAATGCTCATTGAAAATAAGATTAAAAACAAAAAAAAAAAACAAAAAACAAAAAACTAACAAGTTTTAAACTACTTAATATAAATTATTAAATTTTACTATCTTCTGTCTTCATCGAATAATGTCGCTCTCTATTTTCTACTTTCTTCAACTTACAACTTATCGCACCCTCCTTGAATTCGTTGGTTCCTCGTTTTTGTCCTTATCTCTCACTCTCATCCTTTCCGTCTCCGTCCCTCATTTATCCTCTCTCCATTTCTCCCTCGTCCTCGCCCGCGTTCTTCCTCTTTTCTTCTACATTGAGGCCCCTTCCCCGTCCCCCTCTATATTCTTCCATTTTCCTCGTCCGGCGTAAGCTATATATTTCACTTCTCTACGCTCGCACGGGCATGAGACTATGCTCGAGCAAGTCAAACACAGACTTGCTCTTTCTCCCTCGTCTATGTATGCAAGCATACAAAAATTTTCATGTTAAAGGAAACCTAAGTATTCTTTACTATAGTGTAAAAAACTTTTTTCTTTGATTGGAGATTTATTTTTATGAATATATAATGTAAAGTTTATCCACATTCTTTTTAGTAGGCTGCCATTTTTTAATCGAATGTATTATTCATAAATTTAGGCATTCATTAATATTAAAATTACCATTTATATGAAATTTTAATTCTATTATTCAGAATCAAAAAAAAAAAAAAAAAAAAAAAAAAAAAAAAAAAAAAAAAAAAGTATAAATAAAAAAAATAATCAATAGATAAAAAGAACAACAATACTACTGTTAAAATTGGAGTAAATTTTCACATTTATAAAGGATAGTTTCTTTCTATACTAAGAGCAAATCAAATCATTCTTGAGTTCACTTTCTTTTGTGTCGAGACGGTGGTGTGGATTCCATAGATCGAACTCTTAGAGTAAAAATCACTTATACCTCCAGGCACCTCTTTTCATTCGATAAAATCTCTCTCTCTCTCTCTCTCTCTCTCACGCGCGCGCGCGCGCGCCCATCCGACCGCTTTTCTCCCCCACCATCGCCAACTCCCCTTTCTATCTCCCTCTTTTGCGCCCCTTCTCGCTAGCTTCGACTTCATCTCAGTCTAACACACTTTTCCAATCTAATAATGATATGATTTACTATAATCTGCTATGACGATATATTAATGAAATTCTCGACTTCAGCAAAATTTTATATTATTAGTATAAAATTTTAATTTTAATACTTTATGCCTGTCGTATTTTAATTCAATTTGACAATTTCCATTGTTACGACTGTAATATTTTCTATCTATATTTATTTGATTTAGATTTTTTGAGTATAAAAACAGAAAATAAAAAAGCACTAAAATCAAATGAAATATCCTTTAGATTAGTAATTTATTCGAAGATTATTGTATAGTATTTTTAAAATAATAATATTGATTGAAACCCTTTTGATAAAATAAACATTGATCAAATAAATTCTGCATTGTGCATTTAAATATATAATTATAATTCTAACGGAAAGTTATATTAGCTGGAATATAGACTTTTCAATCTCATATATTATTGTACTTAAAATTGACAACATTTTATCGAGTAATTATTCCGGTTGTACCGACAGTGAACTGCAACTAGCAATCAAATTATTTGCGCTTCAAGTTCGGGTGGTAACGCAAGCACCATTTCTGTATTTACATTTTGACGTGAATTTTCTAAATCTTTGAAATCCATATAAATTTATGTCTTCCCGAGTGACACGTACAACCATATCCGTGCCATCGTCTATCAGTAAACGTTGCACTTCTTATTAATAACATACATATATTTTCCTTAGATTATAAAATTCCAGTATTCGATGCTGATAATTCTATTAAATATATATATATATATATATATATATATATATATATTTGTTTTGTTTTTTGTTTGGACGATTATTATGGATCTACGAGAATGAATGAGAGATAGAGATGGTAGTTTATTATTAAATTTTTCAATATTTAAATAAACCAAACGAAATAAAAATATATGCTATTTGGTGTTTTGCATAAAGAGATTGAAAATGTTTACACTCACCAATACATATTATGCATATAATCGCAATATGAATATAGATGTATTGATGGTTGATTTATTAGTAAAGCAGAAAATATGTTTTCAGAAGTTCAAAATATCACTTTGTAACTAATAACTTAAGATAAGATAAGACCCTATCCGAACTACATTGTACACTAAATTTACCAAAATGAAAACATTCTCAACACCCATCCAAAGAACAGTTTCCCGTTTATACCATAGTCTCTCATTCTTCATTCCCCGCTTTATCTTCGTCTACACTCCCTTGCACCATTATTCCTCTCATTCTAATCGACAATTCCTCCTCACCCTCCAATACTACCGCGTACCGCGCCATCTTACTACACAACTTCACACTTGATTTGCGCAAGTTTACTATTTAATTTGTACTCGTAACAGGAAACGAATGACTTACTTATTACCAGGCAATGAATAATTTTTAACTCGAAAAATATTCCATTTAATTTAATTAATAATTGATTTGTTGATGTATATATATATATATATATATATATTTAATAGAATTATCAGCATCGAATACTGGAATTTTATAATCGTAAATTACTACATATTACTTATAAATTTAAATAGAATAATACGCGCGCCAACTCATACGCACCCCACCTACATCTGCGCATTTTTTTCTTTTCTTTTTCTCTTGATTTTTTATTTTTTTGTA
>NW_011948417.1:8142561-8253755 GCF_000503995.2 Ceratosolen solmsi marchali
CGCTCTTCCAATAATCCATCCTATTATTTATCAAAATAATTATGATCTTGGACCTCTTCCTACTCGAGCATGTTCTGTTTGTACATTCGGCTCCTGCAATTCGCCTTGGTAAGGACTCGCCAAGCAATAAAGTGAATTTACCTCGATCTATGGCAAGTCGTCGTCGTAATATGAAGCGGCTTTGTATCAATGGAAATACGTGAGATTTTCGATTCTCCAAGGATGCTTCTACGACTTTTCTACGAGTTTTACAGAATAAAGGCCGTCCAGATATATGGTATACGAGGAAAAAAGATTGATTGGCACTAGCAAAAATAAGGCACGAGAACTTTTATTTGACTCTCGGTTGTATAATTTTGTTTGGAATAAAATTGTAATACCTCGATAATTAAAGATGAAAGTAATAGTTGGAATAGTATTTTGGAAAATTCAAGCTCTTTATTATAATATTATGTCAATGAAGTAGATGTGCACGATAAAAAAAAAAAAAAATAGTTTTTTAAATTTAATATGAAGGATTATTAGCGTTAGAAAGATATTAATCCTTTCCTGGTAGCGTTCACTTGCTATTTAATGCAAAATATTGATAATAATATTTTGCTAAATTAAATAATTAATTAACCGCAAAATGTACTTTAGCAGTGCATTACTTTTTCACTGAATAAATATTAAATTTTATTGTAATACAGTATTTCAGTGGAAGAAAAAAGAAACGAAAAGAAAGAAAAAAGTATAAATACTCTGAACTAAAAAGATTAAATGAAACCAGTTAAAACTTCTGGTTTTAAATTCAATACTCCAATTACTACAATCACTGTAATTAACATTGCCGGATCTAAAGTATCCAAAGTTATATTTTTAGTAATAAAAAATAATTAATTTTAATTTAAAATCCGTTAGGCTAAACAATCTTAATTGGAAAAAAGTCGTCTATAATAAAATAGTATTTATAAGCAGAAATAAATATGGATGAACTAAAATTATGAATATAATTTAATTATCATCATCATCATCATCATAATCTTGTCAAATGCATTGTCATAAACATAAGGTAATTCGTATATAGCATCAGTCTGTATTGGAAAAGGTAATTGACAGACGCGCGATTCATGTCACGAACCTATATACAATAATTTAACGGGACATATCCGCCAAAACGTCGATAGCATCGCGCAATCCTTTTGAGTTGCGCGGACATGCACCTACGCTCACATGACCCACGGCCGCTAAGAGAGTTAAGTCTCTATAAACTAAAATAATCAAATTATTTTTTTTTATCAAGACTTATAAAAGTGTAAAAGTCTTTCTGGCATTACTGAATAATTGAAGTAAAATTATCAAACTGATTAGGAAATCGTTTCCATGCTATGTTATCATCCATCCATTTAATTATATGTTTTTGATTTTAATCCGAATTAAACCAAAATCATATCTGCCTGATAATATCAGCGATAGAGAAATAGTGATTGATTTCTTATAATACTCGAATATATATATATATATATATATAAAAGACTTTTAAATTTCAATTTGATTTAAATTATAACTTCTCGTTGAAAATTTTTCGTTAAAATTTAATAATGCACATAAATTTTATACGAGTTATATTATTATTTATTTTTTTTACAATTGCACGTTATTTTTTTTTATTCTTTTTTTAATTTTCTTTTTCTTTCTATATTGTGTGGAGAAAAAATATTTATTGAGTTACATTGATGCAGCTCATCAATATATTCTATTGAATATAAATAAAATTGCTAATTTTTTTTCTTCCAAAGTTCACGATATAATGATTAGAATCATAAGACACACAATGTTCACTTACCTCGTCCCCAAATCTCTAACAGTTACTTTAATTTTCTAATACTATATAATTATCAAATGCTTTGATATGATTAATTTAATATCTCTTTACAGTTGTGATAAATAATTCTTTTAATTGAACATAATATTTAACATAAAAATATATAACTTATGATTATTTCCCGTGTGTGAAAGACAAATTGTATATGCACATTTTATGACACTTTAATGTCATTTATTTTTAACTCGTGATCAATATTAATACGATCGGCATTACGATATAAAATCTGATATGATCAAGTAATTTATTGTCTTGTATTGAAGATGCTCAAACGAATAAAATTAATGAAAATTAGTCATAAGAAAAATTTTATTCACTGTCGTATGTTAATTATCTCTGATAAAATTTGTTTTTTTTTTTTTTTTTATTATATGTAAAGGCGCAAATGCATTTTCAATTCCTATTGATAATTCATATTTATTATTTGAAAGAGCGCTTTGTCATATTTTATATAATTCATTATTATCTCATAATTTTTATTATCAATTAACTTGGACTAATTTACGCAAACAGGCTCGTATTTACTCTAATAAGATGAAAAAAATTTGCTAAGATTTATAGTTTAGCTTAATTTTCTGAATATTTTGAAAGTAACTATTGTCAATCGACTCTATTCGTAATTTGTGTATAATTTTTTGGTACAAAATATTATTTTTATAATTTTAATTTAATATTTAAAACACTTATTGTATGTTATACTCTTTATTACTACGTATAATTTTTAAATATAAATAAAATATAAATAAATATTGTTTTATAAGTCTTGCTTTTTATTAAGACACTTAAAAAAGTTTTTATTTTCTTAAAGAAAAAAATATCGATATCGAGTATTATAAAATAATCATAATATGAATTTATTGATTATAATCTAACAAATAGTCTTTTTTTTTTATACGGATGTAATGAAAAGAATAATAATAATAATAATAATAATAATAATAATAATAATAATAATAATTTATAATAATAATAATATTGATATTAGATAATTAAGTACTTATAGTTTTAGCTAAAAGTTCTAACACTAAATGCATATAGTATATGCATGAAGAAAAAATGAAAATTAATATCTTACCGTGAACGTTTTAATGAATTTTATTAAAAATTTAAAATAAATATCATTCATAACGTGAGAAAATATAATTTTATATATATTTCCTTGCTCTATGATTTTTCTGCTTAAAAAATATATAATATTACCAGCATAATATTTACCACTGTTATCTCATATAATAAATATTAATTTTTAATTTGTAAATTGTAAAGTAGCTTTTACATTTGATATTTGTTTATCAATTAGTATGTATGTTTTAAGACATGCATTAAAAATGTTAATAAACAAAGTCATATTATGTTCATATTCATCATTATTATATACGGATAGAATATATTTTAATGAATTTTAATATGAATAGCAATTAATAATAAATGTGCAAATGATAATGGGAGATCTCTTTTTGATATAGAAATTTTTTTAAATAAATCAATGCCTGATATTGAAATTCTCAATGTATATATTGATAATTTGACAAAAAATCAAAATTTTAGCAGGACATTCTTGTGCTTAATAATCGAGGGGCCTATATTCGTCACAAACGCGCGCGCAGACGCATTTAATCTTGTAATCATAACAAATCTATACACCCAATTTTACGAAATCCTTTCAGCTACAAAATCGAAAATCGACATTCGGCTGTAATTGCAATATATTCGATAACAAACACACGTTAACAAATCGATAAAGAATTAACGTATTCCAATCGCAATAGGCGACAATACCGCGCGATTTTAGCGGTCGACTATATCGATTTCTCTGTGATTCTATCCAATGCGTTACCTTGACAACACCACTAAACAATGTTATTGACAATACATATCGAATCGAAATCATGTCGAATACGATGAATCAATAGAATCCCAAATTCTGACTCGCGTCTGGGATACTCGCATTTCAGAAGGGTTGATGATGGTAGAAAAATTTTTCATGCTAAAGATTATTTTCAAATTATCCTTTTTCATTTTGCTAAATTGCTATATATATATATATATATATATATATATATATATAGAGAGAGAGAGAGAGAGAGAGAGAGAGAGAGAGAGAAAGAAAAAATTCTCTCTCTCTCTGAACGACGTTTTTATAATAATTTATAATAATTTATAATACGTAATATCAAAGTAGCCCCGGACATATTAAAATTAATTTGAAAAATTTTATAAAGTGAATAATATCTGAGAAAAAATATTTTCCCTCGTCGGGATTCAAAATTCAAATATCTGGAATAGGAAGCTAAGACTTTAATCTCTTGGGTATATATACGTGTGTCTTGATACGACGTTACTCAAATTCGAGTTGAGATCTACTGAAAAGTACGGTAGGTAACGCATAAAGAATATTTTATGAAGTAATGGACGAGGTTACGTTGGTTAAACGATAAGATGGATGCTCGGTCTATCTGCTGAACATAACACGATTCTTCGAACAACAATAATTTAGAAATATTTTCCAAAGAATCAATACTATTCCATATGTTCGCGTTACTTAACTCAAAATTTATTTTATTTACACTCTGTAATTATATGTATATATATATATATATATATATGTGTGTGTGTGTATTTTTTTCATACTAGATGTAAGTTATCCGTCGATTTAAGTACATTTAAAATAAATTTCTTAAAAACTTTTATTTATAAAATATAAAAAAATAAGATTGACTTATACATCTGTATATTTTATCCGTATCATATAACTTGTATCTTGAATTAAATTTATTACATTAGATCGAATCAGAGAATTAATGTTTTCCGTTATATGATTTAAAATAATTAATGATTATTAAATAATATTTTATTCCGATCGTACTGTTATAAAAAATAAATCATTTTTATTTACATTAAAAACACGCGTGTCCCTTATTTTACTTTAAACACATTTTCATTCTCATAACACATAAATGTTATGTATTTGGTCATTAAATTTCTTCAGAAACTATATAGATTAATATAGACTATATAGAATAAATAGTAGATCGTATATTATAATTATCTTTGAATATTTGTTTGTATTCGATGAACATAATTATTATAGTTAACATTATTTTGTTTACCAAAAACACTAATGGTTCGTTACTCATTAAAACATATTATTAATTATTCATAGTATTATTAATAGCAAATAATTATTAAGTTCAGCAAATTAATAACATATAATATTGATTATTTTTATTGTGACTCATTAAATAATTCAAATGTACAGTATTTAGTAATTAAATATTAAATATAAATTAATATAATTTTTATAAATCATCTATTGTAGCATTGACGATGATGATAACAACGGAGCAACGATAAAAAATAATAATAATAACAATAATAATTTTTAAAATAGCTGCTGTTATATCAGTATTGTTTCATTATATTGAAAAATTATTCAATTATTTTTGTTAAGTGAACATTAAAGTTTACTGAAATAAAATAGATAACAATATTTTGTATAACGTTTGCAATTATGAAAAGAAAGTGTAAGACGATTAATTTCATTTTATACATTTCATCTATTTAATAGTAGTTACTTATTATTTACTTATTATTATCAACAGAACTTTACCTTTTATTACAAATATTTTAAATTGTAGTTGAATTCTAAATAAAATAAGTTTTATTAATTTCTATGATACTTTTTTCAAGTTACTTTAACCATTACAAAAACAACAACAACAACAACAACAACAACAACAAAAGTTTAAAATCAAATTAATAACTTTTCCGTTATTTCTATAGTTTTATACATTTTCAGAAATTCCATTTTCCGACTTCAATAATATTTTATAAAATTTGTGTATGTCACAATATGATTGTAATTTAATTATTTTTAATCTGCAGTTGTCTCTTTTGTTAACTAATCTGATTATCAATAATAATCAATGACAATAATCAATAATTTAACTATATATACAAAAATTATTACGTATTAAATATTAAAAAATATTTCAAATATTTCCTTGATAGGATATTAAATTAAAACTTTATGTTTTTAATATTTGAAATTTAAAATATTAAACCTAGTGATTCTAAAGGTTGTGTAATTTTATTTAATTTTGTAAATATAAAAGTCCTAGTTGTTTAAAAAATTCATATATTATCCCAACATATATATAATCGCACACATTCGTAAAACAACCATTATTTAAGGAATGTAAATTTCAATAATTACAATACCGTATATATTAATAATTTTCGACGATTAGCATGTTTCATCGATTTATTTAATGCTCGTTTTTATATTTATTGATAATATAAAAGATGCCCTATTATTTGCCGAATAGATATTTCCAAATAAAGTACACGCAATTAATCTTCGTATACGTACAGACTATATACATTGCATTTACTAAAATTGTTATTGGCACGATTGTTCCAGTTAGAATATACAGTGTTATTTATCAAATTTCGTTGAAAACAGATTGCCCCAGAAAATGGTCAGTTCATTTTTAGAAGTTAATTCAATTTATTTTTGTCCCTATATTTGCTTTTAATGTTCTCATATAACTGTCACGTTAAAAACTCAGCCGGAAGCTTTGCATAAATTTGAAAATTTACTCAATTTCCATGAAACTTAATAATAAAGAATTAAATAATATATATAAAGCAGTATATCAGCAACATATTAAAGATAATAATTATTATTTATTTTAATTATGTGTTTAATTATTATGATGAATGTTATATAACCAAGAGTCATCTTTATTATCAAGACTTGTAAATAGGAAAATGAATCTTCGGCTTTAATCGTTATTATAATCGATCATTAATTTCATATAATCTCTCAAAGGCATATAACGAATATCACGTTTCAATTCACTATTGAAAAAAAAAAGTATAGCAAGTTGGTTGGTACTTATGCCAGTCTAAAAAAGCGGATAATAAGATGAATGGAAAAATTCTAAGAAAAATATTTAATAGAAATATATGCAACTATTGTATTATTCAATATTTGCTCTCTTGTCTCGTCTTTCTCTTCTTGCTTCTTTCCGTGAGAGCTCGATTGCATCATATCCTCATTATTATCAAGGGAATAAATAGATCATTCAAATGGATTTCGTAATTATAAGGATCGTCGTCGCGCTCTTATTGATCATTATTTATACAAAATTAATAAATTGATGAATTATCAGCTTATTAAAAGAATCTTTCCATTCTGTTTACATTTTTATGCATTTATTGCATTTATATAAAATTTCTTTTTACATTCGTCTAAATAATAACTACATAAATATCCATAATTCTATATAGTATCTCGAAACATAAAGTATAAGGATATTCTTATAGTAAATAACTTGTGAGCCGAAACAATGAAATTATTCGTCATTACACATTATGAATTACTATCTTATATAAAATTCGTAATAATGTTGTTATTACTATGATATTTATATTAATCATAATTTACACGAGAGTGTGATAATAACAATTTTATGTTTCATTCACATTAAAATATTAATTATCTTTTGAACGAAATTTACATTTATTATGAATTATTATTTAATAAAATTGAAAAATGAAAATAAATACTTCATGAAACAATTAAAAATTACAAAAAAATTTTAAATAGATAAATCAATAAATTTGTGAATTAATAGACTGGTTCTTTTTTTTTTTTTTTTTGTTTTTTTATTTCAAAGATCCCATTAATATTACCTTCCGTGACAATTTTCTACCTAGCTTTCCTACAGTTACTATATATTATTTAGGGGAGAGACGAGTAATCTAACGGGGTATACACTACGATAGATCTTGATTATTCATCTTTAACATTACACTAAAAAAATACCAAACATAATGAAATTGTTGCTGTTATTGTTGATGCTCTCGTAATCTTTATTGTTGTTGTTGTTGTTATTATTATTATTATTATTATTGTTATTGTTATTATTACTCTTGTTGACAAAATTTGTTAAAAATTTCATGCA
This sequence comes from Ceratosolen solmsi marchali, assembly GCF_000503995.2. Classification (NCBI taxonomy): domain Eukaryota; kingdom Metazoa; phylum Arthropoda; class Insecta; order Hymenoptera; family Agaonidae; genus Ceratosolen; species Ceratosolen solmsi. The sequence continues at coordinate 8,150,398 of NW_011948417.1, forward strand.
AAAAGCAATTTTGGCATATTCTATATATTTTCAATTATAATGTAAAGGATTGTAAAAACAATGTAAATTTATTATATTTTGATTCGATTCCCTCTTGCTAAATAATTTTTATCTTGATATTTTTTTTTAATTATTTTTTATTATCTTTATGCATTTACTACGTATGCGGCAATGAGTTTAGCATTTTATATATATATATATATATATATATATTTTTTTATTATACAATTTGTAAAATTAAAAATAAAAAAAAAAAAATTTATTAGAAATTCAACAGAACTCGTTATCTAAGAAAGCTAACCCTTTTGCTTAGAAAGCGAGTATCTGAATGGAGTTTCAAGTAAAAATTTTTGCTGAAACAGCACATAAATTTCTATGCTTTTGAACTGACAAAAATAATAAAATTAAAATTTTTATCTTCAATTGCATTGCGAGGATCGGTTCCAAATTTTCTCAAAGTGAAGAATATACGATTATAAATTTGATATTTTTCCAAACAAATTACTTTTTAAAATGTTTGCTTTATTGGAAATACACTTTAAAAGGAGTTAAGTTCATTCGTTATACGAGTTAATCCTATCAATTTACAACAAAATATTACTCTTGATTGTATGTGAAAAAGTTCATTAGAAATGTAAAATTTTTCATTTTAATTTTAATTATTTATTATGAAATAGTATTTGCTTAGATTAATTAATGAAATTTGTATTACACATTCATAATACGTACAATATCTATAAAAAATTATTTATAAATAATTTTATACATACAATTCTACCTGTATATATACAAATAAAATGTATAAGAATTTAGTGTATAATGCTTTAATCTAAATGGATTTTCTTATTCCACTAGCTTAGAGTTAAAAACTTACTTTATTAGAGCAGAATAGCACTCTAATTTATTTTATCTCATTTATAAAGAGAAAATCTCATTTCTGAAATTTAAAGTACTAAGTTCTCGCGAATTACTTAGATGTGTCTGCTTATCGCCTAAAAATAAGAATTTTTCTTCGCCATTTCGCCACAATAAGGCATTATTTGAATTTCTCTAAATAAATTCAATGTTAAATTTTGCATATTTCATTTAAGAACTTGACGGTTACAATTTCTAGACTATAATTACACTATCCATAGCTTGCATGTGTAATCATCTATATGTAATACTTGAATAAATATAATACTTCAATCGATACTTTTAAAACAAAATCTAATGATAAAGCGAAAAGACTTTTATAACGAAGAAATTGTGCACTCCTGGACAAAACTTTCGTATACTTGTCGACATCTATAGAATATAAATAAAATAATACATAAATAATAATATGCAAGCCATATAAGTAAGAGTATGCAAATTATATTATTACTAGCCATAGGTCAATTATATATTAACGATAGACTAAGAAAAGACTTGATCAAAACTCTCTATAAAGTATTTTCAATTATAATTTTAAACATTGTAAACTTTTATAATTCGACATGCTAACCCTCTGAGATACACATTACATGTGCTCCATTACCTCCGCATTCCTTACGCTACAATGTTTGAGCATTAAAAATGCGCAATATATCCCCGTCTAGTGCATCATCCCCCCTTCATGTCCTATAGGCATGACAGCTAAGAACCAATGTTGTGATGTAAGTTTATTGTCTCCTCCCATCTCTCTTCATCTTCGCCCCTTCTTTATTCGCCAGGCCTCCGTCCAGACCAGTCTCTCCGTCTTCGTCTATACAACGAATTTCACCCCCGCCTCCATAAAAGGCAGTCAATCGGTCTGTGTGATAGGACACGGATAGTAAGAGAATAGGTACATGAAAGAGGCCCTATCTGATGTACCAATCGATACTCGCTTAATTAATCCCAATCATACCATCTTCTCCTACTTTTACTTAATCCCCGACTACCTAAATATATCTCCCCCTCACCATTTGCTTGGGCTTTCGTTTATTCTTTCTTCTTCGTTTTATTTATTAAAGCATTAATTTGAATTAATATTCAATTTCACATTTGTTTCATCACATTTTTTATACTCTAATTTTTTTTTTTCTTTTTGTTATAAACAACTCATTTCTTAACGATAAATAATAATCGTATATTTCTTTACCTTATATGGGAAACAAAGTATAAGTAGCTTTTTTTTATTTGTTATTCAAAAATATTTATAAAATTATACGTAACTAACTGGTCTGCTATTTCTGAACACTCATTTATGTTCTATACAAATATTTCGAAAATATTTTTTATTTATATTTATATGTAAACAATGCTATAGTGTGTAATCAAAAACTTATGTGAAGATTTCTTTTTGTTACAGGTGAGTCCAATTACCAATAAACAGGGGATTGTATACGTTTCATCTATCGATTTTAGCAAGTGACTATACCCCAGTGCTACATTAATGTAATTATTCTTTGAGTATATACTCTGTAGTTCTTTTCTACTTGAAGTGAGTAATCATATTGCTAAATATAATATTTACTATGTATTATATATTTAATTAAAAATTAACGAAAATGAAGTAACGTTATTAAAAATTTTCGTATACTTGTGAACAAAACTGAGCATAACTGACGAGGTATATAATGTGATAAATTAATTAAATAAATCGAATCTTGAATGAAACTCAATACATTATTAATTATTTATTTTTTATAAAAATATTGATATATCATTCACTGCTCACTGACATATAATATATATATATTGAAACATTACAATGAAATCAGAGTTTGTTACTTTCTCGTTGTATTTACTGTTGCAAAGATTACATTCTCTTAATTATTTTAACAAACATATTTCTATTTAGCTTTAGCAGTTATAATTATTATGTGAAATGTTTATCTTGAATAATACTTTTCAATGAAAGACTAATATATATTATTTATTTTCAAATACATCAATCAACTGTGTACGCCACTAATTAACTTTCTAAATGTTGATTAATAGGCAACTGAGCAAACATTTGCACGAATAAATGTTGAAATTTTCTGCTAGAATTTATAAAATTACAATAATCACAATTATAATTAATGATACTGATCATTATCACTTTTGTATAAGATATAGTAATATTGGATAATAATTATTATTTATTTAGAATGACAAATTTTTTAAATTATGATAAATGCATTATAATTTATTGTAAATTTACTTTATGAATGAAAAACGATATATTTTAGATTGCATCTGCGAGAAATATATTTTTATTCGGCATTAAAAATATAAATATAAAAAAATTTCAATATTGATTAAATTTAATTCTTTATAATAACTTGTTGTTAAAATTTCATCAAATATCTTTGAAGGGAGAAGTCATTTCAGAAGAATTTTGAATGATTAAATTTTAAATAATATATAAAGGTTTATGTGGATCGCGCTTTGCTCTCCAATATTCTTTACCACTTGTTTCAATAAAATATAGTTTTTAATATTTTATTTCATTATTAATACTCATACTAACGATATATAAATCTTATATACAAATTTTATCGTATGCCTATTGTATAGAGTGTATAAATTTCAGATAAATATAATGTATTATTTGGGAAAATTAAAAAGAAAATCGTATTCTGCAAAATGATGTAAAATATTGAGGCATATATGTGGTAGACATATTAAGTAAAAAGAAAAATTATACAATGTTAATTAATCTGTTGATCGTCACTCATACTGTCAGTTCAAAATAAATAATATCTACAAGACATTAGCCAATTATGAAAGTATTTATAATATATCATTTAAAATTTAAAATACATTGCATTTAAATTAAATCAAATGTAAATCTATTAATGAATTTATATTTGAGAATGAAAGATAAAATAAAAGTTTTCTAGTAGCTTTCCAATAATAGTATTAATTAGATCGTATATCGGATAATTTCAAATAAATATACTACCATTACATACCTTGACAGGATCTAAATTGAAAATAGCCGAGGAATAAAAATAAAAATATTTTACTTCAAAAAGTCAATGTACCGAAATACTAAATTTAAATTTCTATTTCATATTTGAATATCCATAATTTGATATTTGAGATGAATCTCATAAATGATAGAATTCAGCATCTTGAATTAGCCATTCGCTTAATCGACATTATTAAAAAAATTTCAATCAGTTTCCAAATATAATTTTGATGATATTTGAATCTAATAGTATAATACGCAAGTTAATAATGAACATCAATAATACTAACGACCAGCCTATCAAAACTCCGTATACTAATCATAGATTATGCATATAACAATAAGGTACATAATAAATTTTCTTACTTATTTATAATAAGATTATTAATTTTCAGTAGTGATTGTTAAATTCAGTGGTGATTCCAAATATGATTATATTAATACCCCAGAATTCATTGAATTCGCTTTGTGTATGCGAGAGTAAAGCAAATAAAGACTAATTCGTTAGTTGATATATTTAATATGCATAAGTGAATTTTTTAATTATACAAAATATATAAAATTAATTATTCGACGATAATAATTCAAAGTATTTAGATATTTTAATAAAAAAAATTCTATATATATATATATATATATATATATAGAAGTTATATTTAAACAAACTTTTGATGTTTTATAGTGGAGAAGATTAAGAACAGAAAATTAATGATATATATAATTTCAATACAAATTTTAACAATTTATTCATATTTCAATTTGCTATAACAATGAAACTTAAATAAGAAATATGCAATGCTTTAGATTAAACATTGACTTAAATAAGTATTAGAGTATTGACTGAGAATCAATATGAAGTCAGATAGTTTGAACAGCACCTAAAAACTTATGCAGGTATCTAAAATATATCTTAACTTTCTTTATTGACTAAAATAATTTGAAACTCATTATTCCTAGAGCTCTTAATTAATTTATTTGAAGAGTTCAAAACTGAACTTTGAGATGATTTTATTAGTTAAAATTTCGTTATCATTATTAAAATCTCCTCCAATAGCGATTATATTAATATCCTCCATTCAATTTCATAAGTGCATTGCAAAGATAAAGTATTTATTATAAAGTTAATAAAAAGATGCTTTTAATGATTTGCATCGTGAAATAATATTTGATTGTTAATATTATTTTGAATTATATATTATATTTTTATAATTGTAGTAATACAAAGTTAGCAGACTAAGTACGTAGTTTAGATATGAAAAAGAATAAAAAAAAAAAAAAAAAAAAAAAAAAAAAACAAGAATGGAGAAAAATGAATGACTTGGAAAGGAAAATTATTCAGTTGATATATTGAAAATATCTCTTTAGAAAGCGTACATTTATTGCTTGTATAAATAAAATGTTGAGAAAATCGTATATAAATGTATGAGAACATTTGGGCTTTGGGACAATAACGAGAAAATCGATCGATTCGCTATATACAAATATTCTCTGCTAGAAGCAAAAAGAGAATTTAATTCGAATTTTCATGGGTATTTCTGAAAAACTTGTGTAAAATTAAACTTCCCACCGACGCGTTATTCCTGAACAAGTTTTCAAATATTGCCTATTTAGTTTAAAGTTTATTTAATATAAAAAGTTGTCTCGTATGTAAATTTAATTCTCAGTATCAAGTTTTCGGGCTGCTCATTGTCTATTTTTTCTATTTCTCGAATATACTCATCTAGGATAATTATTTTCATTATATTATTAACTTATATAGATATAAATTCTATATATATCAATTATTTTGATAGTACGTTTACTCTGTACAATGTAATCCTTTTATCCCATGTATATTTATTGACCTCTAGAGTATTTAAATTAGACCTTCAATAATTATATACAAACAATATTATTTATTTTTACAAGATCTATATAATTTATTTAAGAGTAAATAATTTAGTTGTATTAATTATGGACGTTTTACGTGAAAATCAGTTTACTGTCTACTGACAATTTATTTTACTAATCTCATAGCATGGAAAAATTATCAGATATTAATTATCCGTTATTTTTTTTCAATTTAATAAAATTCATGAAAATGTATGTATATTTATTTCTTAATTTAAGCGTAGAGCTACGCGAAGAGACAAAGAGTGGATATAATGATTATGATATTTGTAATTGATAACAATTACTGACAAGTCGCTTTAACAGTAAATTACAATATTATCTAATCGAATTTATTTATCGGAATATAGGCAAAACACAAGTCACCTGCATTAATTTTCTCTAAAAACTTTTAATGCCTATTTCGAATAAAGTAAAAATTCGTTGTACGAATTGAATCTTTAAGATAATACGCGATAAAGGAGAAATTAACGTATACATGAATCGCTAAAATAATTTAATATTACAAATGATATATTTAAAAAACAAATAATAATAAAAAAAAAGGAGACAATAAATGTGTTGATTTATATGTAATTATGTTAAAAATTTGCATAAAGAATGAAGTTGTTTGCCCAACCAAATAGCAGAAGCCGCATAGCTATCATAATTAAAAATTTAGTAATTGTACATTTAACTTGTTCGCCTAAGAAGTCGAGGTACATTAATTGTTCTATTTATCTCTACTTGATATTGCTATCAAATTAATTATATGAAGCTTGTTTGCTCATTAAATTTATCTTTATATTCTTGTTATTAAATTTCTGCTATTTTATAAATAAGCTTTAGTCTCACGTAAAAGAGTCGTATTGCATTATTTGTATTTAATTAAAGCCTTAAACTTTACCTACCATTCCGCTATCGAGTAATAAAATCAGCTCGAGCATAGACACGAAGCCAGACAGAGACGGGTGCGTACGAGTGGTACCACAAAAGCACCCAGACTCATGTAACACGCGCTTTGCATACACTGTGCATCCGACCTCGCTCGTTGAAAATTGCGTTCAGTACTTTACAAGCATAAGTATTGACAAAATTCTCTAATGAAATCAATGTAGCATTCGTCTCCAGAGGTAGGGGGCAGCTCTCAAATAAAATGAGAACAAAAATTATCGTTTAATAAGTGTGAAAAATGAAACGGCGCAATGGCAATAAATTGGGTTAAAATTAAGATTAATTGAATTTTAATATTGAGCTGCGAGAATATTTCGTTTGTATCAATGTCGCATTATTACAATGCCTGTAATTAAGTATTTACTTGTGTACATTCTCTTCTACCTTCACGTGCACGGAAACCTCACAAAGCAGAGCAGTAGTTGTTGTTGACTTATCATCGAGTCTGTATAAGGAATTTTTATTATTTTAATATGTTTTTAAATTTATAAATATATTCGTAACATACTGTAAAACTCTATTTTGAGCATTTTACCAAAATCAAAATTTACTTTAATTTAATTTTTATTTTTCTTTTCTTTTCTTTTTTCGTCACACACACGCGCACGCACACGCACACGCACGCACAATCTACGCGTATAACCGTGCTACTTATCTAAAGTTTATATGTAAAAGAAAATAAAAAAAAGAAAAAAAAGTAGAATATTCCATATGATTGTGTAATTACAGAACTGCAAATATACCGATAATGTCGACAACCTTATAAATTATAATATTGAAATTTATTTTGTTATGTAAAATATTTTATATTCGTTACTATATTATTATCTTAGGATGTAACATTGAATTTACACTATGTTTTAGGGCATAATTTTTTCGATACAATGTGTATTTAATCTTAATTATGAATAATTGTAATATGGTAAAAAAAAAAAAAAAAAAAATTGCAAAGTAAATGTAAAGTAACGAAAAGAAATATTATATGTATGTATGTATGTATTTATGTATGTATGTATAGTAAGAAATATATCAAATTAATGTGTATGTGGTCCATTCTTGTTGTTTTTTCTTGAAACTTTTAATTGAATGTGAACAAGGCGCATTTATATAAGCTCTTCTTCATTTGAATATTTGAATACTGAACCAATGTACAGACAGATATATGTATTTATGCAACTGCCTTCATGTGTAAAACTGGAAAGCGAAAATTCAGTCAAAGTTAAAGTAGTTTATGAATTCAAATGTTTGAGAACTCATCATTACGCACAGATTCGAGAGATTGCGGGAATGATTTTCCGATAGTTTTCATTACATTGGCGATCATAGATTCTCTCTCTCTCTCTCTCTCTCTCTCTCTCTCTCAATCGCTCTCTCAATCGCTCTCTCAATCGCTCTCTCAATCGCTCTCTATTACAGTTAGAATGAACAGTTTGGCGAATACACGTACGAGTTAGCCTTAAATGGCAAATCGCTAATTGAAATTCTTAGCTTATTTTTTTCATAAATATAATTGCAATTTAAAGTATATTTCAATTAAATTGATTTGTAAATATTAATCGTAGATTTAATTTAGTAAAATATTAATTTATTTGCTTAAATATGCTGGTAAGCATTATTACATACATAAATAATATATATAATGAACTTAGTTATACAAAATTTTTTTAAGAAATTCAATTAGTATTTTAGAAAATATAGATCTTTCCTTTATATGGGTTTGGTATTTATTAAGAAGAATTGTCTTCGAATATTTAATTTTGTTTGCTGCTGTTGTTGTTGTTGTTGTTGTTGTTGTATTTTTATTTTAATCATTCAATAGAAGTAATGCTGAAAAAAAATAATAATAATCTTAGACCTTGTCCAACTGAGAATAGTTATTTTCACTACTTTCCATTTATCTCCGTTTTGACATGTCATACGGTCAGTATAACTGGGGAAGCTAATCGATTAACGTCTGATAAATTGAAATCGGTAGTATTTCACACTCGACGAGAGGGAGCTCTAGACAACAATACAGTGTCTAGTTGCTCTATTTTATTTCAATAAGCTTCATACTAAACATCATTTATAAGATGAAGACAAATCGATTAATTCTCGCATTACCGAACTTAACTTGGAGACTTATTATTTATCATAATAAAGAAAAACAAATTGACGCATGCATATAAAATCGCGGAAATCACTGCTCATCTTCTAGAAGTACAGAGGAAAAAAAAAAATAATTATCAACTGATGAAATAATTTAAAAAACTACATAGTCATGTATGTCTGTAGAATTTTCATATATATATATATATATATTAACGTAGCAGTGTATTAATTTGTGTTTTTGGTAAACTTCACGAATACACAGTGTCATTTATTCATCATATATTACTTATCCTTTATCTAATGGAATTTTTTTTCCAAAATTATTTCAAGTTAAAAGCTATGTTATGTACCTTCTTAAATCATAGGAACTGCCTTAACAACCCAAATGGCAAAACCCCTCAATTCGTTAAACATATGTAAAAAAAAAAAAAAAAAAAAAAAAAAAAAAAAAAAATCTTTACATATGTACATTCGCGCGATAATCAATTTACACTCGATAAACACTTTTCATAATATTTTCATACAACCAATATTTTTACTCGCTATCCCCCCTACCAGTGCCACTCATTAAGTCAAGGTGAATACGTGGGAGGAAATTGCTATATCTCACCATCTACGGGACTGCAAGGTAACTAAAGCGTCATGACAGCGCGGTCGGAAAATAGGAAAACTGTAATTTCAAAGGAGATCAACGCGAAATAAACTATCTCGTATGGTACAAAGGGCCACCGCTAGCGTGATTCTCAAAAAATACTCTAAGGAAGTCAAATAGGCCGTAAAAAGCGATGGATTTTATTAGAGTGTCGCGAACATGCGGCAATGATGGGGTACGAGGGAGAGGGGGATTAGCGAAAGAGATGGAAAGGAGTGGAATGAGTAAATAAGCTAGATGAGCTAACGGGGAGTAAGCAATTAAAACATCACTAGGAACATTCTAATCGAAGAAATAAACTGCGACGCAAGATTATACAGAAGAACCGTCGTTCCTCTAACATCACAAAATTAATTCTTTTAACAGCTCATGGAAAATTTATCCTACGAATACATTTGTTAAGTTAACCTGTTTATTAATATCGGTTCTGTTACTTTTACTTTAATAATTTACCAGCTTATTTCTGCATAATCCTAAGGAACTTTTTCATTGTCATTTTTAAATTACCACTCTATTGTAATTAAAATCATATAAAGCCTATTGTTAATTAATTAAAGTAAAATATCGTATAATATAGTCTATTGGTAAATTTATCTATCACGCGTTTGCTTCTACTATCACTCGATAAGCTTAATCTTAAATAATTGCAAAGAGTATTGTAATTCTTAAAAAGAAAAAAAGTCAAATTTATTAAAAAACTATATTCGTAATTTCACATTTAAATGCACGTAAATACTTTTTTTTTTACTATATTTCGTAAATGTATTAAAATGTACAGTTACAAAAAATTTTTTGAATAATCATTACTTATGCAATGGCGCATTATGTCTCAAAATTGTACGAGCCCATAACGGGATTAATTTATATTCAATGGACTTACCTTGAAAAGAGTTTAATATTGTACTCAATTTTATTTCATCTTTTGACAAGTTAACAGTGACAGTATACAGCCACGTTACAATATCAACTCAGTCATAAGAAATATCAATTTATTTCAGATAAGTAAAAAGTATTTTTCGAAATCACTCAAGTGTGTGTGTATCATCGACCTGTCTTGCAAGACATTGAATGCGCAAAGAAAAGTAATGTAGGTTAAATCAAAAAAGAAACTCGACTCATCTCTTGACCGATCAATCATACGCGACAGCACTACAGTCGCGCAAGTAAGATCATCGCAAAAATTGTGTCAACGACTTGTAACGCACTGCCGCTGTCGGAAACACATCCGAATGCCTAATTTCCCTAAAATGCCTTTACTAATCAAAACCTTCCCCTCCCAATCATCGTAATCGTCGTATAAGGATTTTTGCTTGAATATCGCTATAATTTCCTATCCTCTATCCACTTACACGATGATTCCTTTGATGATTTCTCGGATTTATCATGTGCGAATATACATAAAGCCAGTCATAATCATATTTATCAAATAACCTACACAATTAATTGTAACATTAATAATTGATTTTATTCACAAAGTCCATATTTTTTTTCTATTTTCTCGCATTAAGTTTCATACGTATTACATGTATTAAAATTGTAATTATTATGAAGATAATAATATAGTTAATTACTGTGTATTTTGAAATTAAAATTTTTAAATTAAGTAATTAATGTGGTAGAAGTAATTGCTACATATTATTTGGCATTTTTACCGATCAATATTAATCACATCATTTAATATAACAATTTGACATTTGATGTATAATTAATCATTTTGTTTGAATAATTTCCACATTCAAAATATAAATCACATCGATTTTCTTATAACTTATCCTATTTTATAGACCTCCTATCATAAAATATAAAGACAATGATCGCGTATTTGAATAAAAGTTTATTAAACTTTAACTTTATTATATTATTATTCGAGAAATTAATTAAGTCAAAATTTAAAATTTGTTTCCTTCTAATGTTATAAATGTATTTTTTGTTTATCGAGTCTTATTTTAGTTATTAAATTTTGTAAGTTGAACAAATATTAATACATTCGTTATGTATTAATTATATTTGTCAAAATTTTTCGTTTAATAATATTGCTACTTGAATAATATAATTATTTACAATAATTGTGTATCTTATTATACTAACACTAAATATTTATACATTTATATATATTTATATAAAAACTCTCCCGCTTTTATTAATATTCATATTACTTTGTGTTAATATGGATTTTTTAATTGGATCGTACTCTTATAATGCTGAATTGCATGTGTAATATCAAGATTAAATTACGTAAAAGTGGACGGAATATAAATATTGAATAACTAATTATATAAATAATTACGGTACATGTTATACATATTTACGAAAAATTTCGAACTAAAATTCTTTAATGAACTTGAGGAGTTTTAAAATTTATTAGATTTTTTAATATTAATCTTTTCATAAGTAATAATATCCTAACAATTTTCTCTTATTACTTCTGATTAATTTTCAAATATATCAGTGTATTCATAATGAATATAATTTTGCCTTACACATAAATACATAGTTAGTCTTCTATATATATATATATATATATATATATATATATAGTACAAATATTAAAATCTATATAATCATAATATAAATTGCATGAAATATTTTATAACAATCAATAAATATGTTTTAATGATTTTCATTAATTTTGCATGAAAATCTTTTAGAAGATTGAAGAATATACATTTTAACAACGATTTGCACAAATATTGTTTTTCACTAAAGCTTTATTTATATTAAATTATGGTACGAATTACTTACTGCCTGTCGGATGTATTAACGAAATAAAATTTTCAATACGTAAAAATCATATAAGATAACAAAATATTATGAATACTCGGTGCGATTTTTCAATAACAAGCAAACATTTTCTGTCTCATAAAAATTAATTATTTTAATTCAATCGCATGAACACGAAGGATAATCCAAAAACTAACCCATAAATGCCTTAAATACATTTATCGTTGAATTTTTTACTTATATGTTTATTTAATAACTTCAGAAGTACCATTATTTTGTTTTTATAATTGAGTCCGATAGATTTGAAGTGACATTATTCTTCTAAAAATAAATAAACTTTGTACGCCATGAAATACTTGGTGCTAGATATTGATTTATAGCTTTTACCAAGAAACTCAGTATGAATTTACTTCAAGAAAATCTAGATGTATATATAAGCACATTATCATTGGAAGTTTTTTCTCATTAAAATTTTAAATCTATCGGAAAAGTATATTATTATTTCTAATAATAATTTTATAACCCACTATTCGCTTCGTTTAGTTATATTAAAACAATATATTTTTAATATCGTTAAATGTAATGTTATAATTTATTATGTTTTATATTATAACATTTTGTAAATAGAATTTTATAAATATTTAATATTAAATAATAAATATGACGATGGGATTAGATGAAATTTTTTTTAGTTTGTATGAAAAACAATGTTAAAATAATTATGTGATTTTCCAACGATAAATTATTAATTGCCTTAATACGTTATTCCTTCTCATTTTATATCCACAAAATTTTATTTAATGCAATAGTTTTACAATTTGATAAAACATTTAATAGTACGTAGAGTAATTATGTTTTCCTTAACGCTGAAAAGAAAAATCTCAAGACATGAATAATGAACTAAAACAACAGACTTGCGCTCAATTACAGAAAGAGTCATTGACACGAGATTCATTTTAAATTACTCGAATATTACAATGAATCGTTATTTAAAAACAAAAATGGTAATATATAATATTATCAGGAGTTAACAAAATTTAGCCGATGATTTTTTAATTTAATAAGCATTAAATGAAAAACGTTAAAAATAAAATCAAATTTGTCATTTCATTTACCTATAATATCAGTTAGGCAAATATAAGAGCAAAAAAAATATTACAATGTGATATAAATTTATATTTATAAGAGGAATTTTAAATTTTATGAATAAGTTAAAGGTTTTTAAATTTTAAATTTCATTATTTTTATACATCACTGGTAAAAATAACTTTGAAATTTAAATCCTCGTTCCCCTTTACTCTGATATTGATTTTATACATCTGGCAAGTATTTCAGAACTTCTCTTTGATGCGAACAATTTTTATTAAAATATATAATAATGTATATACGGTAACCTTTTTTTTTTTTTTTTTTTTTTTTTTTTTTTTTTTTTTTTTTTTTTTTTTTTTAAATGAATATCATTCTATAAATGTAAATTGCAATATTCATTGTCTATGAAATAAAATAAAATAATAATAAAAGAAAGAAAAACATCTATTAAATATATTTTAGTAAAACATTCTACATTCCAAAATTTTACGAGATAACAAGATTGATAAGGTATTGGAGCCCAATTATGTAGAAATGTGCATAAATGTGTGTATAAAGGATAAACAATTGAAATTAACAGAACATGGAATGTAATAAAATTTATCTTTGAAACGAAATCAATTAATATTAAATTTATTCTTGTTTATTTCAAATAATTATTTTTAATTTTCTCCCAATCATTAAGTGAATAATGCTTCATAAATTCTCTAAGTCTTACAATATTAATTCATAATGTTATTATTTTAATTAATAATTACAAAGTTATTGATAATTAATGAAGAGCTATTTTAATAAAATAATGAGATCGTTAAAATTCAGATTAGAAAAAGAAATGAGAGAAAGTAGACAGGAAGTAGAGAGGAAGTAGATAGACGAGTGATAAAAAATAAAGCGTGCGAGGACAAAAAGGAGATAGAAATTTAAAGAGATCTAGGAGTACATAGTTGCGTCAGTGTTGAGGAAGAGAAAAACTGGGGATGGAAAGATGAAGTTTCACGATGGCGGGCGGGACGTGGCGACGGTGGTGGGGCGTGACGGCGGTCGGAGGTGGGAGGGCGGTGGGGTGAGGTGTAGGTACCGGTGTAACAGTTGAGGTTAGTGTAAAGGCAACAGTGTCGGCGCCATTCGTTTGTTTATTTCTTTTACTCAATGTACGTATATGAACTCGCGATTTTTGGCTTCTTTCTACGTTTTTATCGCGATACTTAATACGAACTACGGGAGTCTTTTAATTAAAGCCATAAAGCAATACATGATGAGAATCCATGAACTCAAATAGTTCAAAGTACTGCTACGAAGCTCTATTAGCAAGATTGAATTACAATATTCTCAATTACATATTTATTACATTCAATTTTTTACCTACAAACCATACATGCTAAAGCTATTGACAAGGAAATTCAAGAATTATATATTACAGAATAAATACATTATTGATTATTAGATTTTTATTATCTTTCTAATTAGCATATTAGATTTTTCACAAAGTTTAATCGTCTAGTATTATATAGTACATGTCTTATTACAAAAACAAATATGTCTTCTTTTATTTAATTTTGCCACTTATTCTTTAATGAAACATGCTAATCAAATGAGTATTATAGCAAATACATTGTCTAAATTATAAAAGAATTTGTAACATTTAATACATATAAAATTATTTACAAAAACAATTCTGTTTCAATAATAATAATGATAATATTAATAATACGAATTAATAATAAGTGTATATAAAATTTGTATTACAGTCACGTAGTGAATATTATAAAATTTTGTTTACCTCTAAGTTTATACAATCCATAATCACATTCTATACTTGGAGGAAAATAACAAAAAGATATAAAAAAACATATGATTAAAATTTTAACCAAAACTAATAATAATAATTTTAATAATATTAATAGTAATGATAATACTAATATTATTAAGAAAAAGAAGAATAAGAAGAAGAAGAATAAAATGAAAGACGAATAATAATGAGAATAAACGCATCGAGATAATTAAAAAATGAAATAATTAACTCTTTATCTCGTTGACTATTATCAATTAATGATCCACGTAGCATAAATAATGTGATATTAAGTTAAATTAAGAAAATGTGAGCATCGACGTTACTGATTTAATAATAAGAGTACGAAAAAGTCACAACAGTTTCAATTGCAAAATCCACCAAGTATATATAATTTTTTTCTCTCTTTTTTCCCGTCATTATTTTGATAAGTGAACGAGATGCGCAGTATTATATGCGTGACGACAAAAAAGCACACATTGGAGAATACGAGTTCCGAGTTCCCAGATGACAAGATCCATTCCTCTCTTTACTCTAGCATTTTATTTTCCCTTTACTTGCTTTTTCTATCTATTCATGTCTCATCCCCTAGCTACACCCATCCACCCCTTCATTCTATCCTTCTTTCCTATACTTTTTGTTCGTTTTTCCACTCTACTGTTTTTTTGTACTTTATCAACCGAGTTCGTATATCTTCCTCTTTCGTTCTATCTTTCCCTCTTTTTGATTTTCCTTTTACTTAAACAGATATAATAATAAAAATTAAAGGTCTTCTTATTAGCAAGATATGCAGCAAGATATAAGATATAATTATAGGAAAAAAATGTATACGCGTGAATAACAAATCAAGTCTCTTAGTAATCACATTTAAATATCTCGTATAATTAGTGCGTCTAGTCATTTTTTGACAATTCTAAAAAAAAAAAATCAATAATATTAAACAATAACGAAAGTAAGGACTCAACAATTTCTACGCTCCAATGTGTAAAGATACGACAATATAAATTTAAATAATAAAAGTTTCTTAAACTACTACTTACAAAATAGATAGCTTCATTTTAATCTTTTTTATTCAAACTAAATTTTCATATCATTTAATAATTTTAATGTTAGCCGTAACACAAATGTTTATTCATTTATTATAATATCATATATTTCAAACAATCAAAGTGATAATGTTTAATTTAGCATTAAGTTATTAGGAAATATATTAAATGCCCGAAGAAAATAATTTTATTTTTATTCTGCGACGCGGAGGCTAAAGTTATTTTTTAATCATGAAAAATAAATTTACTCTGTAGGAAAGCAATTTGTTATACTATAATGCTTGAAGAAAAATTAAAAGTGCAGTAGCAAAATAATTCAATTCGTTTATTTTGCACTATTTGTCGAGACATTTTCTTGATATTACGTAATATATATTATATTATAAGTACATTAATTTATCGATTGTTTTATTACTTTAGCATCAACTTTATGACCGTAAAAACATTTTATTCGCATTAATAGGCTTATACTAATAATATACCATAAAGTAGTGAATTTTGAATACTCTTTCTCCCTTAAAATAATCGATAGAAGCAAAGCGATAGAGTTGAGCAACAAAATTCAGATATAAATAATGCGCGCTAATGACGAGAAACAAGTTTTTCATGTAAAACTCCGTAGAAACATATGGGAACATTGTCCGAGCAAGAAAGCCTATGAAGAAAAAGAATTATAATACAAAGGAATAAGAGTAGATGTACGCGAATAACTTCCTCGTTCCTCGATTACTTCATATTCATTGGAGAAAAAAAAACTCCCACCCTGATCGTTTCCCCTATTTTCTTTACTAAAGCTCACTCTGGCCTTCTAATTACCCGCGAAAGAGTCCACGGCATTACACGTAGCGCACGTGCGCCCACCCACACATTATCCTAGCTGCATTAAACGCACAGCTTTGGACTGCCGCCGATACAACACTACACGTCGTAAGCAGAATGGCCTCATGGCCGAATTGTTGTGAAGTTCGAGGCGGAAACCATAACGTTAAATGGCTGATGCAATAATGACGATGTAGATGGCCGAACATATATTTGCTCTCCACTCGGGATAAGAAGTTTTTCTTGTATTTGTATTATACTTCTTTTAGCCGTTAAGTTTCTCCGCCTTTTTTTTATTATTTATATATTTAATTGCATTCAAGGAGCCCTTAATCCGATTGATATTAAAGTAGCCTGTTTGTAAAAAGAAAAAAAAAACAAGAAAATCCATAATGAAGAATAATTAATTATTAATTTTCAATAATGATTATAATAATTCGAGAGTTATAATATGCGTGTTTCGGCTTTTCTCTTGCTCGTGGGATCCATCGCTGGAACAATGGATTATATGCTTTATTAAATAAAATTATTAAATTACATAAATTAACTGTTTCGATTTAAGATTTTCTTTAATTGAATTTTTAATACTTTTAAACGATAATTGTGAAATTTATGGACAATCGCTTTGTTCGAATACTGTGTATTACAATATTTATGTATAGGTGTTGTGTATGTTGGTGGATGTTGTACGTACGTTCGACCCCCCCTTGTACGTAGTACTCGATTGATCGAAACTTACGTTATGCTTTTGAAATGTAGCTGAAGCGACTAAAGGGAGCTAGCTAGCTTTAGTTTCTCACGGAAGTAACTACGAAAGTCAAAATCTTAATACGTAAATCGAATTCGAATTATAGAGCTACATTACTTATTTATTACTTATTATTTCCTAAAAAAAAAAAAAAAAAAAAAAAAAAAAAAAAAAAAAAAAACATTTTTTTTTTATCGTTTGAAATTTTTTAACTAAAGTATATTGATAAATAATAAATGAGTCTAATTTACAAGTCAAGGGATTTAAAATTATATATATATATATATATATATATATATATATATTTTTTTTTTTTTTTTTTTTCCCCCCCCTTATTTATTTAAAGTTTGACCCCCTATGATTAATTAAAGCGGATAATTATATTATATTTACTTTTTAATTTAAATAAAATTGTAGATTAATTCTATAATACCATTATTGCTGATAATATTTTCATTTAAAATCTCTTATCAGCTAAATAAAATTATGTTTCCTGGATTTATCTTATTTTAAGGGCTTCTGGCATGATGATATTGATTTTTACATTTTCCAGCGTGAAAACGCTTCGACCATGTTAAACACTCATAAAACTTGATACTTTAAACAGTAGTTCTCAGGCGAGTAATAAAAACTTGATATTGGATGCATTTTATATGTTCTTAAAATGGAAATTATTTTCAGTTTAAAACTTTTCTTATTAATCGAATTCACTAAAAAATTCATAACACTTTAAGCCTTATAAATAAATATTTTATCAATCACAACGAATATTAGTTCGTTTCTTTCGTCATATTTATATAATAAATTAAGTGCGCTCTTAGAATAAACTAATTAAAGAATAATAATAATACCAATAATAAACTATGACATATGTCATTTAATGGCAAGAAATTTATAATTAATTTGTGTCAAAATTGTTTTTAAATAATTAAAATTAAATTTGAATATTTCAATATATAATGTAATTCTCGTTGGCACATTATGTCCTTACAAATGCATATTAGACGGCATATATTTGAAAACATTACATGCACCGTAATACCTATGCATAACCTCCAATCGAAACAGATGCCACTCACCCACACACACACACACGCAGGCACGCACGCACGCACGCACGCACATATATATATATATATATATATATATGTATGTATGCATGCATGTATGTATGTATGTATGTACGTATGCATGTGTGTACGTAATTCAACATAGATTACGTACATTTTATTTCATTTCATTTCATTTTACGATTTATTATTAAATATAAAATCGATCTCATTTCGTTATAATAGTTGTTGCAATTATTAAAATGTTATTAAAATGCAATTTGTTGTTTTTTAAGAATTTCTAAATAATTATGAATTTAAATTATACATACATATATATATATATATATATATATATATATATATGCATGTACGGCACAGAATATAAAACTTAAACGAGCCAATACATAATAATATACTTTATATATTATAAAATTGATATGTTTCTCAATATTATTTATTGTTGTATTATAAGAGATATTTTGAATAAATTAAACTGAATAAATCGATGTACAAATACAAGCTTTGATTATACTTGGAATAAGTCGAAATAATTCTGATGAAACGAATTGCTCGCTCTATCAATTTGGAATTAAAATTTCGTTTTTAAAGAAAAAATTCACAATTAAATTCAATTATTATGTAAATGAAGAAACGATAATATATAGTTAAAAGTATATTTAATATTAGCATATTTAATTAAACGTTGCGTGGATATTTTTGTAAAATTTTATACAAGTGTGCTCGTAAATCGTATTGTCTTACGTTATAGTAATAGTTTTCTATCCTTCAGCCTCGTTCAGTTTGACTAAAATTGGCAGGCATTTTATGTACAATATTCTTTTATATGTTCCATGGGTATGGGTGGAAAGGGGTTAAGGGTATTGTACAAAAGATGCGTAAACTTCCATAGTCCATCTTGAGACTCGTAAGTTATGACTATATCGTGACAATTCATCTCTGTCGAAAAAAAAAAGTGTGAAAAATGTTGACATCGATGCATATTACTCTTCCCTGTCCGATTACTCGGGAAGACGAACTTATTTTACGTGGCTGCCCTCGCACTAGCTTACAAAGTAATAAAAATCCTTAATTCACTGGCCCGATGCCAGCAGGACTCTGTTACTGTGGAAGTTTTAGACTATTGTTGGCACAATGCACGTTGATTATATTACGAAGCAAGAGCATTATGGGTAGGATTCTCTTTACAGAGTCCTTTTCCACTTGCAATTTTGCATTTAAATTCGTAATTCCAGCATTTTAATTAACTTTGCTCATGCATGTTGCAATACCTCTCTTTCCGCTTTATTTTTGGAGTCACACTGTTAACTTCGATACAAAATGTTTTGTTTTTTTTTTCTTTTTTATTATGTTTTAATGTATTGTGCATCTCACGTAAGACATACACATACTTTTAAGTTTTATCATAGAAATCGATGTTTTAAAATATTTTTGTACATGGAGAATTGTAAGCGCGTATGCGTTAATTTTAAATTCAAATAATAAAGCAAAAATTTTAGATAAACGATTGACTTTGGAAAGAAAAATAATCTTCGCGCTCTAAAAGAGAAAATTGAAAACCTTGACAATGGCAAAGTTTTTGCAAGTCTTTTAATTCAACTCCAATATTATTTGTATAATTAGCGAAATCACTATTTACTCTATGATTAGCGTCAATTAAATATTTTACAAATCAATCAATTCACTCATAAAATGACAATGCTAAATTAAAATGCTGATTATAGTTATTGTACTATTATAAGATATTGCATTGGATTACAGCAACTATGTAAAATAGCTATAATAATAATAATAAATAAATAAATAGTTTGTATTTTCTATTTAGTAGATACAATCTATCGTCGTAATATTCTGATTTATTAGATATACATGTTATGTAGTTACGTAGCTTAATCAATACTTAAGTATTAACCTATGCTAATCAAAAAATAAATTACAATTTATAAATACGTACTTACTACTTGTTATAATAATAATTAATTACTTATTATTTGAAATTAATTTTTATATAAGAAATATGTCAAATGGATCAAAAAAAAAAAGTACAAATTTAGGTAAGGCACTTCCCTGAAATTACCAGATGACGTTATTTGAATCGAAAGCTATTTGAAGTTTGGCCAATAAATATATTGTAATAAAATAAATAAATAAAAAATAAATATAAAACAATCCCTACGTATGAAGGGACAAATGAACAACGAGATTAAGCATTCCCTCGAAAAAAATTACGTATATCGTCTTTCCACCAACTGTTATCTTGTAAAACCACTCAATGCTTCAGTGCTTGTAGCGAACAGGCAAATCGATATCTCAACTGGCCAAAGCCTAGAAATAAAAATTTGAATAATACATACGGTCGAAAAATTGTTTCTTTAAAATGAAGCTTGAGAAAGTTTTCTGTAATACATGTTGCCTCGGAAGAAGGGAAGTAACGAGTATTCAGCCGCTAGATATGTCGTTTAATATTATAATGAAAGACCGATGATGTAAATGAGAGAGAGAGAGAGAGAGAGAGAGCTTGCATAAAAGTAGTCACCGGCACATGCATATAATAATTTATAATCTATATTAGAAGTATCAATCTCTTGATTATTTGTTTAACGAGTGTAATACACATTTTAATAAAATTCTTTTCCAAATCCTAATGATAGAATTTATTGTAGTAATTATACAATATCGGTATTTCTATATTATTCTATATATTCTTATCAAATACATTAAATGATATTTTTTTCAGCATAGGAACTGCAAGAGCTCATAATTTCATTCGCACATGAAATATAAATTCATTGTTACTTTGTTGAGGACGCGTGGACTGTTATTATATATATATATATATATATATATATATATATATATATATATATGTATTAAAAAAAATAAAAAAAAAAAAGAAAAGAAAAAAACTTAAAACCCACCTCTCATTATGAGAAATAATTTATCTGAAATACCGTTCGTCGAATAATTTCATCTTACCACGTAAAATAAACTCTATAAACTCTCATTGATTATTAAAATTAGTGGAAGGACCATTGTGTGCGTGCGCGGCGATCTAAAGAATCGTAATGCAATCGTTAATGCATATCCTTGGTAAGGCACATGAATTACTCTTTATGCGCGATGAACGCACAGGGACCAAGACATTTTCTTGTAAAATCACAATCCAAAGCCAAAGATGGTAAATTCGTTATGATCGACTCGGTAAAAAAGAAAGCCAGCGAGGATATGCGAGGGAAGATGTGTGTGCGCGCGGCCATTGTCCTGGCAGTGGCGCGCAGGCCAATTGTAAAATCGAAAGATTTACGCGCAGAGCATGTATACCAGGGGAGCATATTGCTCGTACCTGTAGGCAGGTGTAACGTACACGGGGCAGGTGAGTCAGACTCGACGTATGTGTAGCTGATATGTGCGATAGGATCCTGTACTCGTTATTCCTCCCACTCGGGCATCTCGTGAGACACACGACACCATAGTGTACTCGTATACTTCAATGACTCGCCAAGTCGCTGTGTACTCATTAGGAATTTCGCTAATAAATGGGATAGTTGACGGGGGATCTTTGCTCCACGTGAATTCTCGATACTTTTTTTTTTTTTTTTTTTTTTTTTTTTTTTTTTCCGAACGATGTCATTTTTGTCAATAAACGAGTTGTAAGGCGATCGCTTAGCAATCAGTGTTCGTTATACGTGTGACATGTGCATTGCCAAATGTTTGTTTTCACCACTCGGTTGTGAATTTCAAAACTCAGCATTAACATTATACGATAAGTAAGATGTGCCGCTCGTTACTCTCACAGTGGTTACTGCGATGATTAATATTAAATCACTTAGCACGATCCAACCTGAAATGACAAGATGAGAAATCCTCTTATTAGCAATGTATTATCTAGGTTGCGCGAGAGTCGGGTTTTTTGTTTGTTTGTTTGTTTGTTTTTTTTTTTTTTTTTTTTTTTTTTTTGTTTCAACGACGAGGCCTTGAATTTTCCATTGAGTTTCAATTAACTTTTAATGTTCTCCATTTCGAAATCTCGAAGAAATTTATATGAAAAAATAATAACGGTCCGGCATAATAAATATTCACATAATAAATCTTATATTATCCTTAATAATAATCCTGTCCTCGGATAAAGTGAAAATGAATTTATTATTTATTTTATTCGTTATAATGAACATTATTAATGAATGAAGATTGAATGGAAAATAAAGGAATTAAGTACTCAAGGATATGCATATAAATCAATTTGTACTTTTAGAATTTACGCACATATTTCTAAGAAATACATAGTAGATAGTTAATAGATTTGCAAATATGCAACGATATGCAAGTTTTGCGGAGTACAGCGCTCTGCTATTCTAACATGCATGATTATTTAAAACTTTGGGATAAAATATATTACAACTTATCTGGCACGCGCAAATATATAGTTAGGATGAATGGCAATGAATGGACGCAACAATAGTTTGTATTTAATACGCTCCAAGTGTTCCACGTACATACGCACTATCTTGTTAGCATAAGTTTTCTCATATTTCAAAATAAAATTAACGGGCCAAGCGTCAGGTTTTCGCGAGTCATACGTCCAACAATTCACACGTAAACACGTGCATTTATAATCATTCTAAACAAAGCGGCAGACAATTATTACCTAATCATACATATCACAAGCTCATTGTCGACTATTAAAAATAAATAGATGACGAATGTGCCCGTAATGTCGATATATGCTCATTTGATTATCTTTATTTCAGGTCGCCGTTATTAATTAAAATTCACGCTTCATTGTGTCGAATATGATAATCCATCGATCCATCGACTTATTTATACAAATGAAGCTTTTCATATTTAAAACCTGCAGCTTTCAATTTACACGCAGCAGAATTAAAATTCTCTTTCACTAATTAACTCCATTCCTTTTGCCCCTCTAATTAATGCCTCGAAGAATATTCAATAATAATTAATAAGCCATTCGATTATATAGGCCTATAATTCCATGATTAACATAGTAAATAAATATTAGTTTGAGAAGTATTCTAGAAATTCAGCGTGACTAAAGGATTGTTTGAAATTCTAGCTTTTATAATAGCCTTCGAAGTCTTGTTACCTGTCACAAGTGTAAACTTTCTAGAAGAACTGTAAACTTATAACACGGCTAGTAAGGCCTGTTAAAAATGTTTACGAGCAAATAAATTATTCATTTATAACACATCATGTTTGAATGTCTTCCATTGCCTTAAAATGTTATTTTTCAAGCATTAAAAACACTAGTTAAACTGGTTTATAGATTATTATTATTATTATTATTATTATTATTATTATTATTGTTATTATTATTGTTATTATTATTATTGTTATTATTATATTATTTATTATTGTTATTATTAGCTAACGAAGCGGAAATAAATTGTACGTATAGTTTAATGGATCAATTTATATAATAAATACATTTAAAAAAACTCGCTTAGATGAGGGAAAAAAAATTTATCAACGTATTAAAGATAATTTACGCCATTTTTTTTTTGTAAATTACATCTTAACAATCTCATCTAAAATCAAGCTTAATAAAAACAACTAATGTTTTTGACATTTCATTATCTTTTTCCAAGAAAGTTATGGCAAGGTATCATTATGATTTTTATAATAAATACAGATGTGGCTTAATTATATTATTGTTGAAATTATATGACCCGTTAACGATAAAAACGTCGTTAATTGATAAAAAGCTATAGGTTAGAATTTTAACGAGGTAAGATCTTAAAATGCACTCGGCAAAGAGAATGCAAATACTTGGCGAATGCGATCAACCAGTTTTCGCTTTCCTCGTAAAATTTTCATTGACTCCCGTCATTTTTCTCGTCGCAGTGGTCATGCTGAATCGTACAAGTAGAATGAGAAACAGCACGTATCATATTTAATACTTTCTCACCTATTATTCACCCCCTATTACACAAAAGTACGTTATTGGTTGGAGTTTAGTCTAACAATGATTCATATGTTATAAAGGCCTTCGTGCCACTTTTCAGAGCTCTTGTCGCTCTTTAATCCCCCCACCCCCCACCCCCCACCCACCAACCCACCGCCTCTCAACCAGCCGATATGTCTGTGTTGGTTTTTCTGTAGAGCGCGAATAAAAATTGCGGTCTCGTAAAGTTGCATAAAGACAATGCAATTTTACTTTTATCATCTATTCTTCGTATAAAACGTCATTTTGTCGAGAATTTTATTTTCAATTGAAATCCCAATAAGTTTATTACTAATTTTCTTTTGACTTTGTAGTAAACATAAAATTTCATCGCACAATTTCTTTCGACGTATGAGTAATTTAACGACGATTTTTACGTTTAAAGAACACTACGCGTTCTTCTATTTCATTTTGTAAATCAATAAGTTTAAAGGATATAGTTTAAAAAATTCAATTTTTACCCTGAAAAGTCTTTTAAAAGAAAATTTTTTTAAACCTTTATAATATAAAGAGCATCATAAACAATTTAAAAATAATTTAACTCGTATTATAATGCGCTTAAAATCAAAATTAATAACTTAAATATATAAAAGATTGTGTGCATCATTTGTGAAGAACTATTTTCATCGACCTGTTATCTTTTAAATTTTATTATCATATAAAAAATTTATTATAATGATAATTATTATTATTATAAGTCTGTAAAAATAGAATAAAATAATATGAGAAATAAGTAAAACTGTCTGTCTATTTAATTATGCTATATTTAATTATTAATAATTACCCTTATATAATATACTAAAATTGTTTATAATTCTTTCAAAAATGAAAGTCATTTATATAATTATATTGATTTGCTTAAAGTTAAATTATACATATAATAAAATATACAGTTTTATATAATAATTCGTTTAATGTAACTGATTCAGTAATTCTAGTAATTTCTAATAAATATAAAACATGTATAAAAAATTTGATAAAATAAGTTGAGAAACAATAAATGTTGTAATCACTTACACTATTTATTATTTTCTAAAAATACGATTAATTCTACGCGTAAATGTTTAATTTTAATATTACGCTAAATTTTGAAAAATATTTGAGATTTATAATATTATTAAGCTAATTAAATGATTATAATATCATTAAAATATCACTGACTTATGTGAGCAGAGTGTGTTTGTACACGCGTGTGTGCGGACAAATATTCTTAAAAGACTGCAGAATAATAAGTCGATAATGATGCAAATGAAAATTGGCGGGAACCGTTTGTACTCGCTCGACTGTAATCATTTCATTATAAGGGAGTCTTAAAATGTTGAAAAAGTTTGGAAATATAAATTTTATGATATACGATTAAAGAATGGAAAGGAGCGATAATCAAGCATTAAGTTTTTCTGTGTGTTAATACAGTTAAACTCGTGACTGGTTCAAAATTCTCTTTAAATGCCAACGAAATTATGGGTATCCGACTAGGTGCATCAACCAGTCGAAACTAAATCAACATTAGCTCCTTATGCATAAAGCTCTCGATTAGTGCTCCCCGTTTGTAGGGTTACGAGTTAACGGCACAGCACACATGCAGTTGTCGGGGCTCGACCGAATGGCCGGGGAATCGGAGCCTCCTCCACTCGCGCATAATGACAACGCGTGTTGCGCACTGACTGCGACCCCTACATTAAAAGGTTGAGCACCTCTGCTCTCTGCCCTTCTCCGCGACACACCGTCGTGTTTCCCATCTCGCGTCTACCATACGAGCTTCGCATCAATGTATTATGTGCGCACAGCGAATACGTCAACTGCAGCGTTTCCACGACTTGTAATTCCCCCGGCCTCCCATCCCCCATCGCAATCGCCCTCCCCCTCCACCATCAGACATTCTCCCTCATCCTCCTCCTCCCGCCTCTATCTAGCCGTTTTAGTTTTTATTACTACCGCGATCGAGTCTTCGTGACTGTATGTCAAGTTACATTTTATTTCTTTACTAACAGCTATCCGCGATTAACTTACTTCTCACGACATATTTAATTAGTACGATTTGATTGGTAATTCTCTTTCTACCCTGTAACATGAGAGCGACCACTTTGCACATGAAGAAATGAATGCCGCGTTTCAAGAATTTGAAAGTATTGTATAAGTAATTGAAGCTTTATGATTCATTATAACTCAGCTATTTTAATTGCACGGAATTGCGCGGCTAATCGTCGAATCGACAGTTTATTGCGATTAAAATAAGAAAATAAAAGAAATGAAAGAAAAAAAAGAAATGAAAAAAAAAGTGGAAGAGAACTTGAAAAACGAGGACACGTGTCTTAACTGGAAATTAACCTCGTGGCTTTAACTTTTTCGCGATGAGTGCACTTTCCAGATGAACTAACTTTTATTCTTCCGATTGGCATTACATTATTAGTAGAAAAGCATAAAGTTTAACTCTAGCATCAGTGGCATATATCAAATATATGTTGCATAAGTCTAATAAACAAATTTTTATTCTATTAACATAAAAATATAAATTTTATATCATCTATGCACAATGATATAACGATAATTATGTATATAAATCACATTGCTATAAACATTATGTAATTTAATTCAAAACTTATTCTCCTTGTAAAGGTATTTTGATAGATTAGCGAAAATCTTCCAGAACAATTATAATGCTGTTTGTATCCAAGTAACCTTGGCCACCAGAGTCATAATTTTGGGTTTAAGAGCTTTTTTCTTCTCTTGCCTCAGCCCGCATGAAAACTAAATTTCTCAAGACACTTATACAAAGAGAAGAAACCTTTTACCACAAAATATAATAACTACTCAAGTGTAAATCATATTGCTAAGTAGGTTTATTATAGTACAAAGTAAATCGCAGTACCATATAACGATGTATGCGAATGAAATCAGTCCCGCGTAGTCCTGCGGCGGTTCTGAAATCTTGTCGAAATCTGAAATTAATGTCTTTTCATTAGTTCGGACCCTCTTTTGGACCCGCAGGCACTCGAGCGAACGCACGTTCTCTATCGATTTTCCAGCAAATTTACAGCTGCGCCAGTTGATTAAGCGTAGCTTATTACTGTTTTCGAATTTCATTACTGACTTTAATGATTATACAAGCTATGTCGCGTATGAAACACACCATAGCGAGAAAGAGAGAGAAAGAGAGGACATAGAGAAGGACATTGGTGGCAAGGGGGTGATGGGGGATGGGGAGGGGATGAAAGTATCTATTATATTGCATAAGTACATCGCGTGGACTATGTAATTATTTTAGATAAATAACCGATGTTTCAATAGTGATATTTCAATACGTCACCTACACGCAAGATAAGCCAATTTTTAACACAAAATAATAATGTATTCTTTAATAATACAATGAAACAATTATAAAAATCATTTTGTTATTGATTTATAATCACTGTCGAGTGCATTTGAGTCAGCATATTTTTAACGCGCAGCTCAGTTTTATGAACGAAATTCCAATTATTAATATCCTATTATTAATTATTAAATGTATCAAATTAATCGGATATAAAACTAATAGATTTCAAATAGAGGCATTTATAATAAAAAAATAATAATAATAATAATGAAAAAGAAAAAAAGAAATAGTATAAAATTGGTAAAAGTTAATACCACTAAATGTTTTCAGACAACTTATGACGTAACAAAACGATAAAGCATATAAACAAAAAAATAACCTTTACACTTCGATTTTATTTCTATTGTATTTTTATCGACAGTTTTGTATATAATATTCAATCTTTTAAATGTATAGTAATTTGATTTGAAAAATTTTAAAAATTATAAATAAAATATTGAAATAAAATACATTTATTATGATCAAATGGATTTAAATGAAAATTCTACAGATTAAATGCCATTAAATTATTTCTCTAATAAATTGCTTTTATTCAAAACCTTATTGGCCATCTTCAAGTAAGCGTTTGTAATAAATTTTTACCGTTTTATCTATTTTTATTACTATTAATTTTCATTACTACAATCATTCATTTAATAAGTATACGACATTGTTATTCGTTATTAAAGTTCTGATACGTATTTATAAATATAATAAAGCAATTATTAAATAAATACAATTATACTAATATTATACAAATTATAATACTTATTTTTCTCTAATGACATGCATATAATATTGCAGATTTCATTGAAATTGAGTATAAAACATAAATAATGTCTCAAAAGCACTCTATTTGAATGTATGTAATAAATATTATTGCTAATTAATTATTTGCATTAATGTGATTTATTATTTATTCTCTTCAATATTATTAATATCGTTTTCTTTTCTTTTCTTTTTAATCCTATTTATAGCCATTGATTTTAATTATATGAATCGAGTGTATAGGATATTATACGCAA
The DNA here is from genome assembly GCF_000503995.2 of Ceratosolen solmsi marchali. Taxonomy (NCBI): domain Eukaryota; kingdom Metazoa; phylum Arthropoda; class Insecta; order Hymenoptera; family Agaonidae; genus Ceratosolen; species Ceratosolen solmsi. The sequence continues at coordinate 8,179,486 of NW_011948417.1, forward strand.
TACTTAAATATACATCTATTACACTAACATCGTTAAAACGCTTATTTTATCTATCGTTAAACTCCGCGTAAAGAGAAATTTTAGTTTAATCCAACATTACTGCATTACCTTTTATATTAACGTACTCTTAATTTTATTATTCTATATTTTAAGAATAAAATATAATTTATGTGAAAGCATGTATTAATATATGCATCCTTGGTTATTTATGTTCATTCAATTTATAAACTCTTATGCAGAAGAAATGTTCTTAAATTGGAATCGTCATTTGTAGAATATAAAAATACAGTTATATTTACATTAAATTAAGTTGCCTTGATATGAAAATTCAAAAGCTTATGAACAAAACAATTACAACGAATTAGTTAACTGTTAGTTAAGTGAAGATAATATATATATATATATATATATATATTAGCATAAATATATATTTCAAAGTATTAGAATTTAAAATATCTTAAAATAATGGAGTGTATGCATGATTCGTTGAAATTTGTTGTATAGTTTTGCAACTAAATCAAACACCACTATGCACCATAATTATAATACATTACAATTGATTTTATCATCCAAAGGAAAACGTATAACGTAGAAAGAAAAAAAGGAAAAGAGAAAAAAAGAATATATAGGCTAATTAATTGTGATGTGAGTAGTTGTATATAATCGTCAAAGTTTTGCATCGAAGCCTCGCATGCGAGTACTAATGAAGCAGCAATCGTCCGAACAGCGATTCGCTTTGGGAAAATGGAAAACCTCGGCATTACAACTGATGACACTGGCGAATTTAGTTGCGCACAGCCAATGTACGCTAAAAGACGTCACACTCAACCGCGAAAATTCAATTTCAAATGAGCAACGTAAGCCGCGCTCTGCTACGTAGAGCAGCAGCTCAGTTTTAATGGTCCCTCAGCTTCGAACACCTTGAGACTCCGAGTCTCGCTTGCGGTTATATACTCGACGAGACGACCTCTCCTGTTACTATCTCTTCTTCGCTACGGCGTCTCTACGTGTCGGAGGATTTCCTTTCCCCGAGCTTCAACTCGACCGTTTCAAACGTGTCGAGAAAATTTCAAAACCTAAAACCTACCACGTCTTCATTATCTTATTCGACAACCCGAGGAAAGTCTTCGTTATGCATTCGGTCTCAATTACGGGTTATACCTATCAAAACATACACACACACACGCGCGCGCGCGCACACACACACACACACATACATACATATAAGCATACGTAAATCCCTGCCTCAACTTGCAACAATTTATTAAGATACTAGCATTGTCTACCTTACCGACTTCCACCTCGGCAAGCACCGTAGCGACGACTATGCGTACCAACATCCCATGTCATTAGGTAGATTAAATCACTTCAATAGCATTAAGAACAATAACAATGACAATAAAAATTATTTAATTGTAAATTATCTAATGAACAACATTAATCATAAGTATAAATAATTTAATTAATTAGTTTATTATGGGGAATTAAGTTATTATGAATTAACTTAGGTTAATCGAGATAATTATATTGTTCACTTTTAAAATAATTCCGTAACAAAATAATTGATCAAAAGTAGAGGAATAATTTTTGTAGATTATCGTATCGTTGCTCGGTTGGGTAAAGCAGATGAGAAATATGTTTTGTTTTGTTTTGTTTTTTGTTTATTTCAATATTATTTTAAATTTTTAGATCAATTTATTCTATACTTTATTGAAATAATAATAATAATAATAATAATAATAATAATAATAAACGTATTTTTTTCACACGACAAGCTGTCTAAGCAAAACAAAGAGAAAGTCGGAGCATAACAACGTTCACTATTTTAAATATTATTTTCGAAACCTATATTAACTTTTTCCAATATCATCACATAATATCGGATTATAAGTTATGAAACTCCTTATATATATCATATATGGTAATGTTCTATAAGTAGAACAATTTTATTACTATGAAATTGTTGAAATCACGTTATTATTATAATTCTTATTTATCAAGCGTTAAATTGAAAATTTTATGCAGTAAAAAACAATATAAAACTTGGACGATATTTATATTTCATAGAATAATTCTAATTTGACAAAATCGAACATAATACTCGTGCAATATACTCGATGTTTATTCATGTAATGTACACTGCGATTTATTGGAAAACATAATATAGTAAGTAATATTTTAATGATATTCGAGTTTTTAAAAATATTTGATTGTCCGGCCTTTACATTTTTCAGTTTGGCCATTTAAACAGCAACAACAACAACTGATGATTATTTTATTAAATTATATATTATTATCAAACAGTAAATAGGATATAATCATCTTAAATTAAATATTCTCGTTCAATATTATACGTATTTCATTCTATTAATACGTACTTTCAGTTATTTAGAAAAATAACATTTCGAAATTTTTCATAATTCTACATAAAATAATAAGTCAACGTTTTAAAATACGCAGTAAATAGTGTTTTAAATTTTTTATATTTCAATTATATAATATAAGCAATAGGCAAATCCTTTTAAATAAAAATATATTCTTTGTATTTTATTAAAATTAGTATTATTATGATGTGGAAATATTTCAAATTTTTTAACATATACGAGAATACATACGTTGCCCTCTTTTAATAAAATAATCCTTACTCTCATTTATTTATTATCGCCCCTCACTGAGTTTTTATTGAAAATTGCTAAATTATCAATCAATTAGATTAACGTTAATTAAAATAATTTATTGGTTCATAAATAAGTTTGAATAATTCGACAGTTTACAATATAACGAACATTGCAGATAACATTCTTTGCTTTCCCATGTTTTCATTTATTTTCATTATATTTTACTTTAATGTTCAGTATCTTGCTCGATGATGTCAGAGTCGAGAAAGGCCAATACGCTCCCGCCATTGTGTGGGCTTAAGTACGTGTGAGCATAGTGATATGCGTATGTGTTTGCCAGTGAATTGATAGGTTATCGATGTGTTTAAACCACGAGCGCAATCTCCATAGTAACGGAACAATACATTTTCAGTGACTGTAGGATCGCACACGTGTCTCTACAAGTGCACACACCTATATGTTTCTATACCAGATATTTATATAATATTTCTTATTCACCATAGTTCCATTTGTAATTGTTCTACTTCTATTTTCTGAAGCACACTTATATTGCGTTCTTGATAAAATTATAATCAGTTTTCACAGAGAGGTAGACTTTTTGAAACATTATGCAGTAATATATTTCTATTAAGTAATACTTTGTTAAAAAGTTTTTAATATTGAACTTTATATTAAAAATGTATTACATAATAAATCGGATAAAGAATATCTTGATATTAAAATGCATATGATAAAACTTTTATTAAGTTACAGTAAACTTATAAATACCAAAAAGTTACTGAAACATAAGGCAAAAAAAAAATAGCAAAAATCAAAAATATAAAACACTTCAATTTCTATCAATTTAAAAGTTTTTAAAATATCTGATGTTTATTATTATACTGAAATATGCCGTATATTATAAATAAATTTATATTTAATTTGGCTTTATTGTTAATTTTACGTTGTTTGTGATTGTTTTTGTTAACAATAAGTTTTCTAAAGATTTTTGCAATTTATTGTAATGTAATATCAAATATTAAAATTAATTCAAATAAATAATGCATATAGTCTAGAAATTCTTGGATTTAATGGATAAGCTCCCTTAGGAATGTGTAAACTTTCGGAAACCATAAGTTTTAGTTTTAAACAAAATTTAAATAAAAAAGTATAAATGTAAAAGTATAAATAAAAAATTATACAGACACATGCAATTCTATATAAACTAGCAAATATTATTCATTATTCCATTATTTATCCATTCTATTATAAAATATTCCATAAAGTTTTTATTATCATTTATCATAAAATAATACTTCAAAATATAAAATATAATCTACAATCAATGCACGTATAGAAAATAAAACGGCAAATGAAAAATTCACTCTCAAATGAATGTATTTTCGTGATATATAAACAATTCGAAATGTGCTTACATTTTCGAATGTCTTTTTTTTACATAATAAATTGAAGAAAATGGCAATAAAAAGTAATCGCCAAATATTCTTTTTTTTTTTTTATTAATTTGCCCTTCCATAGTTTTTGCCTATAAAAAAAATAATTAATATTTTTAAGTTTCAGTTATTTAAAGCATTCCATTTGAAAGTTGTCAATATTTATCGAATACTCTAATCTTAGAAGTTTATCAAAGTCTTTTGACATTTAGTTGCTTTAATAAAATTTAAAATATTTCTAAAAGTATATTCATTTGAAAGTAGCTTCCTCATTCAATATCACCGAATTCATGAACGACGAACGAGATTAATAAATGAATGAAGTGAATAAGAATAGCAAATTAAAAAAGAGCAAACAATGAAATACAAAAATTTAACGCAGAATTTTATTAAATACAAAGGAAATGAACGATATTTTTTGTACGAACACTTTTTTTATTAACAAAATTGAAATATAATAATTACAATATATTTCATGAATGTCCTATTATTTAATAATTAATATATAAATATGTTTTAACAAAGGAATAAACTTTATTGTATTTAATAGAAAATGAAAATTTTATATTAAATATATGTTTAATGAGATTTTATATAAATAAAAGTTTTATAAAGCTAGCAGGACTGATAAAATTAAAATTAAAATATAAATTATGAAAAATGTCTTACAGGTTATAAAAAATGCATGCATTTCCTGAAATAGTAAATTCAGTTATTTCAGAGATGTGAATATGAATTCGTACATAATATATATTCTACCAAAATTCATATTTAAAAGTTCGTACAATCATTATAAATTTGATGTGAAGTAGTTTAATATAAAAAATATTCGTTATCTCGACAACATTCGAGGTAATTTATGATAAGTGTGTGTAATATAAATTCAACTACTTACTTTGATTTGATAATTATTATTATTGACTTATCAATCTTCAGAACATGTATAAATTATACTAAATGTACAAAAAACTAAAATATAAAAAAAAAACCTAAGTTATATATACAGTTATCAATGGAAATATGATGAAACATTTTTTTATTTACCGAAATATTTTACTTTTACATGTTTAATACTTACTATTTTTCATTATTAATACAATTAAACTTTAGTATTATTAATATGATGAAAATAATATTTCAATGGTAAAATAATTTATTATCAAGTAATTTATCGAAATAAAATGCAAGACAGATTAAATTTAAACTAAGAAATAATTGCATTTTCATTGTATAAATGTAGTCAAATACATAATCTTGTTTCAAGCAGAACTTGCATATTTTCAATATATTCACGTATTTTGCTTATGTTAATTTCTAAATTTGTATAAGCATGTATATTTACATGTGGAATGTTTTATTTAGACTGACTAACTAGGGCTCCCTTACATGACGGCTAACTGACACAAAAATAATATTTAAAAGCTTGAAATAAGTTTATCAATCACTATTATTATTTATAAATTTAAATATTCGTTAATGCATAATTTTTATATAATGTTGTAAATTATTCATGTATGATATAATTCATTTATTTGTCACGTAATGAATAATTTTAGTTCTCTGTAAAATAAAAATTTATCATGTATGGCTTCTATACCAATAGAATAAATTACAATATAAATTTTATATATAATAAAAAATTAAATAAATATTTTATATTTTGAATTTTATGATTTAAGTACATTAATATTAATGTATTAGATTGTATAATACTTAATAAATACTTAATAAATTTTTCTTTTAGAATAGAAAATTATAATTAATTGATTTTAACATAAATTATTTTGAACGTATTGTTTTTTCTAAAAAGATATTTTCTAATAAAGTCATGATTTAAAATTTTTGCAAAATATACAATTTATATAAAGAAAAATTTTAGAGTTTTAGAATCAAATTCTTAAATTTTATTATGATATAATATTAAAGTATAAGCGAGCTTCTACATAATGAAAAAGTTCGCAGTACGACAATATTATAACTTTCAACTACAATATTTTAAGCTATTTACATTCTAATTGAAGAATAATACAGTAATTTCATATTCTTAGATATATAACATATTTAATAAAAGACTATACAATAGCATATTTCATAATATACTTAATTATAATGTGAAAGTAACTTTTATTTAATTATAAAGTAAAATAAAATACTTTAAAGTAAATATAATGAAGAAACGAAAAATCCAAGCAAATATAGAAAATAAGTCAAATAAATTATTGAAGAAGTAAGGAAATATTTTACAGCTATTTTATTTTTACTACTCGGAACATATTAATTTAATATATTTTCTGTTAATAATGAAATGGTAGTATACGCTATGCTTTTAGATTAATGAATATAAATTTAGAATAATAAAATGCGAACAAAAATATAGAAAAACAATTAATTACTTTAGTGGTTAAAAAATGTTTAACGTTTAATTGAAAAAATTCATAAATATTAAATTAAACGAAAAATTTCATTTGATAAATCGAATATATTAATTATATATTATGAATGAATAAATGTTTTTTTTTTAAATGTACTATCATTATAATAATTAAAAACCATAAATTCCTGACGAAAAATAAATTTGAGAAATATGTTATTAAGAAATAATAAATATAAATACAAAGAGCTTGTCATATTAAAAAAAAGAACAAATGTATACCAGTTTGTAAAGGAGAAAAGACTATCCGATATATATATATATATATATATATATATATATATATATATATATATAGTACTAAAGCTACATAAAAGATTGAAAGAAATAGAAGCGAAAGAAGCATTAAAAAGAAGAAAAAGGATAAGTATATATAGTTAAGATTCGTATATAGAAACGAAAATAATAAAAAGATGAAAAAATGAAAAATGTAAGAAAAATATACTAAGAAGGAGGAGATACATTTAAAACAAAGACTTACAGATAGAAACAGAAAAGGATGGTTAGATAGATAGATAGATAGAAAGCTAGTGAGAATGGGAAGAAAGGAAGAGAGTAATCTTACAAAAAAGCCAATAAGAAAGAAGAATGGAAAAGCCATAAAATGCAGTAGGAGTGAGAGAGATAAGTATAAAAAGAAATAAAAGAGGTACAACTAGATGTCTGTGTGGTGCGCGAGCAAACACAGATGTAGAAGAAAGAAAAGAGAGATGATATTGGCGAAGGGAAGGGTTTTGAATCGTATACAGTGATATTAGCTTGGCTGAGGCGTTGCTGTGTTGAGTATATTGAAGAGAGAGAGAGAGAAAGAGAGAGAGAGAGAGAGAGAGAGAGAGAGAGAGAGAGAGAGAAAGAGGTAAAGCTATTTCTGCGAGCCTGTGGGAATTAATGGGCGAGGGTTAGAGAAGCTGTGGTATCTGTAGGTGGTATAACGGAGCATAGTGAGAGAATATATATATATACATGGGACTACATGTGTGAGTTGGATGAGAGTCTATGGACTAAAAGATGAAAGTATACATTTAACCGGGTACGGGAGGGTCTGCGCCAGCAGTCGCTTGTAAGCTAAATACAAGAGGCCTTTTTGTGTGTGTGTACGCGTGTGTAGGTGCGTGCATCGGGGAGAGCGCAACATCATTAATGACTCTTTCGTGTTCCGAACTCCAGCTACCACGAGATTATTTTGTTCTCTTTGTTTAATTTTATTAATTTCATTTTAAGGATATTTCACCAATAATGAGATTATGCTCGTTTCTCGAATAATACAGTACATTGTGTACGAGGTGTATTTACATATTTTATGAATTTCTTTTCATTACCCTTTGATTGGATTTTTACAATTTTTTTTACTTAAAATTTAATTTGCTTCTTAGTCCCGTATACAATAGGAATATCAACTAGCTAATGTTTGTTTAAATAATATTATCAATAAACACTTACTATAATAAACTTAAAATAAAAACGCCAAAAACTTTCATAATTAATATATTTTTTTAATTATTCTTTCCCTTAGAGCAATCATATTATGAAAAATGCAAAATGTAATAACACGTTTGAAATTAGAATGGATTAATAATATTTCGAAGCAAAAGTAATGATTCAATGGTGAAACAAAATAATATATATACATATATCATGATAGAAATAAAATAATAATATTTGTTTAAAACCCCTAATTTTCTCTCTCTTCAACATTTTATGTGTAGATAATTATATATATTTTAATCAGTTTGCATTTAAAATAATTAAAATTCTTAGTTTTCTTATAATAATTTTCTAACTAAAACAAGGTTCCATGTAATTTTTGTTTTCGTAATGAGCCAACAATTTTATTTTATTTTTAATTTACTCGTGACACTATTTTCTATTATTTTAGAAAATATTGTCTACCCAACTGTTACATTTAAAAAATTTGGTCATTAATTTTGGTATATTTTAATTTAAAATTTTATTTTACAAGTATAAATTTAATTTAATTTTAATTCTTGTTAATTAAAAGTATAATCAGCGATCCTCCGTTCTATATTACAATGTAATTTTGTAAATTCTGTGATATTTTCTAAATACATTCGACAAAACTTAATAACAATTTGTTATTTTTTTTATTATAATAAATTGTCTAATCATTACCGTGTTTATTACAATTTTTATAATAAATTATGAAATCATTTATTAAAAAACTATTTTCGAACAAATCAATTTTTAATCGTATATATTAAACTGATATATGTATCGTTTTTAACAAGTATAATTTTATAAAATGCGGAACATTTTAATATTTACAAATAAAGGAATATATATATATATATATATATATATATATATAATAAAAAGATTATTTAAAAACTTTTGTTCTTAATACAATACATTAATGACGATAAATTCTTGTTAAATTACATAGTTGTAAATTGAAATGAATAAATTTCTGTCTGCGATTTTAGTTAATTGTCGGTAATATGGTGAATATCTATGTATATTATTTGTATGAATGGTGTTACTCTTTTCATCACTTATTTCCATGAAACTGATTTTCTAACAGAATTATAAGCATTCATTCATTGTTATTTATCATTTAATTACATGCCGTTCGCAAAGACACAATATTCCATTGTGGTAAAGTGGCACACTACCATGATACGTCCGATAAACTAACGTAAAATATCTAGCGACGTTACGTACTTTAAGCATAACTCATTGCCATTCGCTTTTTTTATCGTAAAATCATAAAAGTTTCTCTTGCAAGAATAAAAATTTATTTGTATTTTGCAATTTATTTTTCATAATACATTTATTCAATTAAACTAATTCGTAAAAATAAAAACATGTAATAGTAGCTTAAAATTTTATTGATTAGCTCAATAGAATACATCGATTTAAATATATTTTTCGCGAGCACGTAACGATTAGTTTACAAACAAATATTCTTATAACTTGTAATTATTACAATGGTTTAAAAGATATCTCGATTAAAAATATTAAAATATTTAAAATAAATAACATAACATAAATGAAAGATAAAGATAATTAAATGATTGTGGATTTTTATTGCAAGTGAAATAATGTTTATTTGTTTCTTATAACCAGTACTAATAGTTATAAAACTTTTAACAAAAATTTTTCTAAAAACTTTTTAATAATAACCATTGATATAATTCAATTCAGCCATTACCTTTCAAGTGATTATATTGAAAACACAATTTATTACTTTGTCGTGGAATTTAATCTATCTACATAAATAAATCTACGCTTTAATTAAAATAAAAAAGAAAAAAAGACTATTCAAATTTATTTCGTAATTTCATAGATTTATTCCTATATCTAAACATAATACTGACATAACGAAATTTCGAAAATGTTTTATAAAATTTACCTTAATGAAAACTTAACTATTATATTTTATAAAACACAAATTGTACTATAATGAAAATTAAAAAGTACTAATTTAATTGCATTTTTTTAATTTAATGTTATGTTTTATATTATATTTTACAATATATAATTTACAATAATATCTATATGTTTAATATTTAATATGTATTATATAATATCTGAAAATATAATTACTTAAAGTCCAGGATATTTAATTTCATGGTATGCTTTTTATTTTTCATTTCAAAATGTACTTTGATATTATAAAAATGTTAGTACCATAACTTTCATTAGAATCAAATTAAAGTAATCAGAAAAATGGATTATATTATATATTCAACATTTTAGTATAAATACTTTTATATTATGGTTATATTCTTAAAATAGGAAAATAAAATAATATTCCTATTACTTTTTAAATTATTATGAGGATTAAATATAATAAGTATGAAAGTTTTAATATTCTATTTATTTTAGTAGGTAACGTGAAAACGGTTTAGACGACTTTCTGCTTATTTTCCAGCGATCAATACTTTTATCTTGCTCAAATATAAAAACACTACTTACTCATATAATAAAGATTTCACTTAAAATATTTGTGGTGCTTAAAGCATTCATTAAATTTATATATATATATATATATATAAATATAATATATAATATATAATAAATATATATATATATATATATATATATATATATATATAATTACATATATTGATATTTTTAAATGCAATGGAAGATAAGATTATCATTAATTGTAAAAATATGTCAAAAGATACATCGAATAAAAAGTTTTCCAAGAAAATTTACTTTTTAGCAAGTTAGTTAGTTCCACATTGGTGTAACTATGTATACAAATATGACTAACATATTTTTATTAATGTACGATCTTAACATTTAATGAGTAATCTCTTAAAAATAAGGACATGATTATAAATGTTACAAATGTCGCCAATTAAGAATTGTACATATCATATTTGTCATCTCAATAGAAATTTATTTATAAAACTAAATTGAAATTAAAAATGAATAATTTTAGTAGGATTAATAATATAAAAGAATACGATTAAGCTAGCATAATTATTTTATCGCATGTTAAATTATGTAACTACTATTATATTATATAATAGTCATGTCAATTAGACACAATTATTTTACATAAAAATATCTTTTTCAATGTGCTGAAATATTTACTAATTATACAACCAACGTTTTTATTAATCATTAATTTAAATTTTGTTTTTTGTTTTTTGTTTTTTTTTCTTTGTTTTTTAATATGATTATGCAAAATTTAATTGGAGATCATTTTTAAATAAAATGAATCAATTTAATTAAAATATACTTTACTTGCCAATTGCTTACTAGATTTTACTTCAAACAAGTTTCGGAATTTTAAAATTCAATATTTTTTATTGCGCAAATAAAAATGTGGAGGTTAATTGTAAGGTAAAGTAATTATGCATCATAAATAATAAATAATTAATATTTTTATAAATTTATGTACATATATATATATATATATATATATATATATATATATATATGAAATAAAAATTATAGAAAATAATATAATATAACGTCACTTGCATATATGTGTATATATATATATATATATATATAGCATGAAATTTTAAATAATAAGGAATGTTTTTTGTAGCTTATGTATTCATAAAATACGAAGAGGTTTTTAAATGATTTTTAAAGTTTGAAGCTCGTGTAAGACGGTTTAAAGCTGTATGAGAATTTTTTTTTAAACAATACAGACACAAAATATCACTTAATTCTTATAAATTTAATAGATAAAAAAAAGAATTCATCCTTCATCCGGAAGTGATAAAACATTTTTTAACTGTAAAAAGCACAGTTATTTGTTGATTTTGGAAAAATGAATGGGGAGATATGATCATTAAAACAGTGTAAAGTGTATAGAACATGAAAATCACAGCAAGTTTGATTAACGTCATCCCTACGATTCCTCTCTGAATTAACTTCTCGAGTCGGATTCAATGTTCCCAAAGCCATGAAAATGCGATGAATCAGTTCAAGTTCTCAATCACTCCAACTTCTCAATCAGAGGAAATCGAGTTTTACTTCGGTCCCTTATTTGCTATTCGTCATTAGCTCGACCCCACCCTCCCCTCAACTTCTCAATGCCTCTATTAAGTAATCGAGTAATATTAAAATATGAAAGGCCATTAACATTGTGGCGTCATTGTCTGCGTAGGACGAAGTGCTGACCATCTCGGAGAAAGTGGTGGTGCGCGTTCACGATCTTGTGACGTGGCTCTCGCCATCTCTAGAATGGTCCTGTGGTCGGGAGGTTTCCTACCCCTCGACGCCCTCCTCATCGCCGGACAGCAGTCCGCAGCCCCAGGTGCTCTCGGACCCCGGTCTCGACTTCTCCGACGTCGAACGTCATCAGAAGGATCTCGAGACACTAGCATCGGTACGCCGGGGTGACACAACTGGCCAGACCAAAGTCGTCGTCCTCTCGTATCCGAGGTATTGTCGCTATCGGGCCCTCCTTCAGCGACTCGAAGGCTCCGAACCCTCCTGGCTCTGCTCCTCCATAGCCGCGGCTCTTGGTGGCTTCACCGCCCTACCTGGCACCAGGGTGCTCTTCTGCAGGGATACCTTCGATTACCCGGACCTCGAGACGCACGAGCTGCTCTGCAATCATTTGGGTGAGTAGCTTTCTCAGATTCCATTCGACGAGGTGCTTTGCTTCGTGCAACGTCACCAGAGGGCGCGACAGGTCTTTTTAAACTAATCCCAGCACCTGCTCAATGGAGAATATACCCTGGGCAATGATTAGAGCTTCGTGGATTGAATCGGGCCAGCCTTTCGCTTTTTAAAGCTCCTTACTAACTGCGACCCTGAGCATTTCAATTTTGCATGCGTACAAAATTGTTCGAGCCATTCCTTCGACTATTACCATCCTTAGAGTAAAATTTGTATTTAATAACGTTATGCCTTTAGTTATGTACCGATAAGAGAGAGAGAGAGAGAGAGAGAGAGAGGGAGAGAGAGAGAGAGAGAGAGAGAGAGACTTACATTTTTGTATTACATTCACTTAATAACGAAGACGGCGATATTTTAATCAATTTTTACGTTCGTTAACATAAATAATGGTAAAGTTAAGCATTGAAAGGAGAATTTCAAGATAAAAGTTCTAACGAATGAATGTGAGCTGCAATAATAATAATCTTAATTAATCAAAGCCTCGTTCAAGTCTCGCTACTTTTAATTATTCAAGACGCTTGAAAGTGATAGTATATGAGCATTTAGCCTTGTTTAAGTAATAAGTTACCAATGAACTTCTGTATCGGATAGTAGTTTACCTTTTATTTATATAAAGAAATTTGTGCTTAACCGTTGTCGGTTCGTTACAGCAGAAATACAAACGTAAATATAATTTATTTTATTTTCCATATCAACGTTACAAATTAATTATGTTAATTATATTTCCTTAAAGACAACAATTTTAACTTATAATCTATATAGAAATTAAAATACAAGGCACGATTTTTCTCATGGATTTGATAGCTTTTGACAAAAATATTTTGCAAATTAAGTTCCGAGTGCTTTTAAAACAATTTAAAGTAATGTTACTCAAATATATATATATATATATAACTCTTTTAATGGCATTTTTCGTATAATCGATTTTATAAAATATTATTATTATACTTAGGCTTAAGAAGATAATCTGCAGTGAAATTTTGAAAGTTATCTTTATTCTTGTCTACTTAAATTTCAATTAAATACATTCAATTACATTCATCTACAATACATTCAATTACAAAAACAAAAGCGTATTAAAAGAATATTAAATTATCTTATTTCAACCATTATTTAATTTATGTATAAACAATAAAATTTAATGACGTTGTTTTAAATACAGCTTTTAATACAGTTTTTAATATGAAAAATAAGATATATCTTAGTAACTACTTATGAGTTTAGCATAAATTTGCAATTTTACGATAAGTCAAAATGTGAAAAATAAAACTTAGTAATGCAAGTGGGAAGAAACTTTTTAAATTAAGGAATCAATTATATTATTTTTTTTTTTATTAATAATTGTTATTTTAATAAATGGCAAAGATTTAATTAGAAAAGAACAGTTTATATGCGGAATGCTAAGAATGTAAATTCTTAATCTCCGAGTTTCAAGATAAGACAATTTCATGACTAAGTCTAGCAGAATTTACATACCCAAAGATACACGAGTTTGATCGCATATCTTTATTATTGATGATTTAAGACTGATTATCCATTTAAACATAAACGATGGTGTTATTTACTGAAAATTTAGACACATTTTTAATAGAAAAAAAAAAAGAAAAATAAATAAATAAATAAGAAATTTCATTTCCCTCGGTCTTGTATGTGCTTATAAATTAAGTTTCAATTAATGAAGCAATAATGATGGAAGATGGAATAGTACGAAAACAGGTATATATTGATCGTATTGGTGTTTAATAAAAATTATTATATAAACATACTCGTTTATTACATTGCTTGTGTATATTTTAATATTTTATATAAATTATGTGTAATACTAGGATTATATGCTGAGTTTCTAAATATTTTTGATACTTTAATGTTCGAATGCGCGCGATTTACTTTCAGATAAGTGGATGCCGTCAAATAAAAAAGTAAAAATATTTTAGCAAGAGTTTGATTTCCATATCAGCGTGGGAAGACGGAATATTTTATATAAATTTCATGAAATTTCATTAAAATTAATGGTCGGAGTTTCAATTAAATTTTAATAACTATGAATTAACATTTTTAATAAAAATTCATCACCATCCAAACGCAATAATATAAAAATTATTATTTTCTGCCAAGTCATTGTTAAAGTTTTCTAATTATCGTATATTTTAATTTTCCCAATTATCTTTAATAAAATCAAAGACAGGAAGAGCCTAAAGAGTAAAATTACATTCATACAAAGAAAACAATCATTATTATTTTGAATTCGTTTTATTATTGCTTTGTGAGCATTTATAATCGGTTTTCTAGATGCGTCTATGATTTGCAAAATTTATGATAAGATAATCAGGACATCGTGCATCTGCTAATTTTGAAATATAGTTAAGTAGATAATAAATAAGTAGTTAAAAATGTATACACGCGAAAAGAAATTCATGTACATAAAAATTTAAATATTCAAATGTTCATTAGAGTGTTATTAAATACATAACTATGTGATTTATAATTTATATTTGTTTGTTCCAGTAGTAGACGAGTACAAAGCATAATAATAAGTATTACGTGATGTAGAAATTTTTCAATTACTTCAAATATTAATGTCTGTAGCTGCCCGCATTGTGGAAAATCACACTACAACCATATATTGCACAAGTGAAAAAATTTTCCATTTTCAAACCTAATATAGGCGATGAGAATTTTTTAATTATTTTAACACTCCCAATCCAATCTCATAACATTACTATCTTTAACATCGTGAAAAAAAGAATTGCAAATATATTATATTTATGAAATATTCATAAACATACCTGACTGCTGTTTAATTATATTGAATAGGATGGAGATATGTGATTTTTCAAAAATTGCACCTTCTCAACAACAACTTGCCCTTTAAGAATTTACTCAATAAATAAATATAATAATAATAATAATAATAATTGCTAGTCGCATATTTTCATTTAATATTATAACATCAATGAGTTAATGTTTTCGTCGTTGTATGCAACCGTCGATTAAAGCCATTTCCCAGTGCCATTCAATATCTATGTTTCAACGTGCACTCGCTCATTAAATCTCTCATGCTCCGAATGTACTTCAATTTCCCCCCCCCCCCTTCATAAGCATTACCGTAGGGCGACGTTCGGTACTCTACAATTTTTTCATCGAAATCACGTGCCCACGTGTCTTTACACGCTGGACCCCCTTGATCACGCGTCTCAATAATGAGACAACCACTGATGGTTTTTGAAGGTACTAATGCTACATTAGGTGAATGGGAACACGGGACGCGAGTCTATCGGCAAATGGTACGACAAAGATATGGAATAGTGTCGAGGGTGAGCACTGGCCATTACATCCACGATGGATACGACGAGTTTCCTAAACGAAAGATATTAAATTATTTATCCGTGACCTCGGCTCCTCCTCACTACTTCAAACGCCATGAAGTGACAATATTCGGGTAAAGGTAGGTTGGGAAAAAAGCTGCCCATCGTGGTCCTCCTAATCGCCGGCACCTTCCCCCGGTCACGTGACCGCCGCTCGGCCGTCAAGGCGCGCGCACACTGACCACGCACGGATACACGAAAAGAGAAAGAGACGGGGCGACGTAGAGACACATGTAGGGCAGTTAGCGCGCCTGCGCAGCGGATTTGCACGCGGTTGCACGAGTGGCTTGGCGCCCATTAGATCGGCGGCGACACGTGCACCGGGCGAATGTCGCCTCGTTTCTCATAGTCACGAGACACCGGAGACTGACATACGTCCGTTTCCTTACGGCTATCACTTTCCTTTTTTTACTTTACTAGCCGAGCCCTCGTCGACACACTCGCGCGGCAGCTCGGGATGACCATTATCATGAGGATCATTAACAATCAGATCGTTAAGCTGGAGATCGACGGGCACAAGCGTAAGGATTCTTTTGTAAAACGTTCTTTTGTTTTTCTTCTCTCTCTCTCTCTCTCTCTCTCTCTCTAAATATATTTATATATATATATATATATATATATTTACCTATCTTTCGCTCACCCCCTCTATCTCTTAGCACCACCCCCTCTCTCATTCGCTTACTCGTTCTCTCAACTTATTATCACTACCACTATCACTATCACCATCACCACCACCGCAACTACGACCACGACCACGACCACGACCACGACCACGACCACGACCACGACCACGACCACGACCACGACCACGACCACGACCACGACCACGACCACGACCACGACCACGACCACGACCACGACCACGACCACGACCACGACCACGACCACGACCACGACCACGACCACGACCACGACCACGACCACGACCACGACCACGACCACGACCACGACCACGACCACGACCACGACCACGACCACGACCACGACCACGACCACGACCACGACCACGACCACGACCACGACCACGACCACGACCACGACCACGACCACGACCACGACCACGACCACGACCACCACCACAACCACAACCACGACCACCACCATCACCATAACCACCACCACCACCACCACTACCACTACCACTACCACCACCACCACCACCACCACCACCACCACCATCATCACCACCACCACCACCACCACCATCATCACCATCTCTCTTTGTCTATGTATCTATCTATCTATCTATCTATTTAGCTCCCTCCTCCCTCTCATTCATATGTCGCCACCGTTACTTTCGCGGAAATAACTTTCTTGTTCTTAGCCATTATTTGCCGTAGTCCCCAATTGGAGATTGCGTCAGCTTGCCAATAGGGGGGAGACACTTATTATTATCACTCATATTTTTAGTGGCACCCTTCTTGCGGTTACAATCGACTTTTAAAGCGCCAAGTGACACACGACCCGCTGCACACGCGTCATACACACACATCGTCAACGCGTGCTCTTTGGCTTATTCACGCAGTCTATATGATAATCGCGAATTTCTGATTTACTATTTCTCCTCCGATTCAAATTGTATCGACATAATGCCATCTTTGTTTTTGTTTTTATTATTTCCATAAATATCTTGCAACGACGCGCATTCCCAGCAGCAGTTTCCATATAATATCAATTATTTTCAATATTTCACTATAGCCATTTTTCTTTATTACTTTTACATACAATATTAACGTATCCCTTACTAAATATTTCGTCATTATAATTTATTGTACGGAGGAACGGCAATTATAGCGCCCAATAACGACTGTAAATGAAAGTAAAAATAATTAGCGTTAGAGATAAAAATCCGCGTGTTACAAAGCTGATACTCGTTCCTTTAATGAACGAACGTATAAATTGTCTATCGAAGCCAATCGATAATTACTATGTCATTAAATTTACCTTATTAAGCATTCATCTACCTTTCAATTGCAAGCTTACATTTTATAATTCACTACACCGTCGCGACCTATAAATTAAACATTGTTTTCATTGGTTGGTAAAAATATAAAAACATCAAACATCGTACGATGTCTTTTTTCTCTCCAGTGCAGTCGTGTTTAAGTAAAACTAGTATTACGTGGTAAAGCTTCAAAACAAATAAACAAATAGCCGGAAACATAATAACACAGATCAATCAACAGTTGCCCCTTCCACTACCACTACCACTGCCACTGCCACTGTCACTGCCGCTGCCGTTGCCCCTGCGGCGGCGCCCAATCGACTCACCCCTCAACCCCCCTACCTCCCAACGGCCCACCGCCGCTTCGGCCCGTTCCTCCTTCGCCAGACGAAACACTTCCACGATCTCGTCGTTTTCGCCGTCGTTGGTTCAAGCAATCTTTCAAAAAAGACAACAACAACAACAACAACAACAACAACAACAACAACAACAACAACAACAACAACAACAACAACAACAACAACAACAACAACAACAACAACAACAACAACAACAACAACAACAACAACAACAACAACAACAACAACAACAACAACAACAACAACAACAACAACAACAACAACAACAACAACAACAACAACAACAACAACAACAACAACAACAACAACAACAACAACAACAACAACAACAACAACAACAACAACAACAACAACAACAACAACAACAACAACAACAACAACAACAACAACAACAACAACAACAACAACAACAACAACAACAACAACAACAACAACAACAACAACAACAACAACAACAACAACAACAACAACAACAACAACAACAACAACAACAACAACAACAACAACAACAACAACAACAACAACAACAACAACAACAACAACAACAACAACAACAACAACAACAACAACAACAACAACAACAACAACAACAACAACAACAACAACAACAACAACAACAACAACAAAATGAAAAAAAAAAAAGAAGCCAAGGATTTATTTTATTTTGACAGAATTCTCGGTTGACACTCCGTAGAATGGATAATTAATTCTAAGAAACTATTGAAAAAAACAAATATAACTTAACCAAACTGAAATAACTATGTAATTTCATTATAAAACTTATGGACTTTACAGTTGCCGATACGTACGCTGTTGGATCAAAGCCTCATACGTTTCATTTTATTAGGCCCAGGCTTTATTATAATTTTTAAAATTCCTTTAACTTTATTTAAAATAATGGAAAGCATGTATATATTATTCTTCTATTATTGTATGAAAACGTCTCTCAACAGCCCAAATCTGCGTTTCTCCATATTATTTCCAAGATCTATTCCAACTTCGATAAATATTTACATTTATCGACTCGTCGGTGAAACATTCAAATATGCATTGATAGTAAACAGTCGGTTTCGCTTGCTTACATAGTGGGTTTAGCCGAATTTCTGCGATGCATTGAATTTTATATGAATATCTGAGAAGTCATGCTAGAAGGCAAATTATCAAAATATCAAAAAATTTCATTACATTGTAAAGTTGGTTGTGAATAATGTAGATGAGATATCGATAGATTGGCAAGTATGGGAGAAAAGTATTTCAATAAACGTGTGATTTATTCGTGCGAATATATAAATATGCGAATGCTGCTTTTATGAAATAATTAGTTTTTTTTTTGTTTTTTTTTTTGTTTTTATTATTTCCGTAGCATAGCTTTATAAATAATTATATAGATTGCTAACAAAATTTAATACGGCAATTTAATTTTTCTCATGACTCTACTCTACTCAACGTATCCATAATTTCCACATAATCACTATAATAATAATATAATATAATATAATAATAACAATAATGCCATCGTATTATTATCATATAATTATCTATTATATTTATATCGGTAATAAGTCAATTGCTTTTTCTTCTTTAAGAAAACTCGTACATAATTCACTTTGTTTAATTAATTTTAATTGCAATTTATACCGGATTACAGTTAATTAGAGTGAATTATGAATTCACGAATGACCTGTTTAGTAAATAAATAATATAATTAATTGATGGAACAATGTATGAAATTGGGAATTAAAAAGATAAAATTAGTATTTTCCTCGTTTTTAAAAGCACTAGAGAATTCTTGCCCATTACGGCAATATGTGTTTCTGTCTTTCTTTATCAATGCTCCAAACAATTTAATTTACACACACACACACACACACACACACACACACACACATATGTGTGTGTGATATGTCATATTTTTTATTAACCAATTTATAAAATATAATTTATCGGAATATTGAGTGGCCATTGATATTCTAAAATAGCTTTTTTTTTTTATACGCACAATGGCTTATGCGTATGCGTTGGAATATGATTTTTTTTTTCTTTTTTTCATTTTTTTTCAATGCCTCAAATCAATCGATACAAAGCCTGTACGCACGAACATTCATAGTAACATAAAATCGCGTGATTTTGTTGAATTATATATTTTAAGTAGTTAATCATTATTACTTGATCAATGTTCTTCGTAGGCCAACCGATATCCTTTAACTTTTTTAGTCCTAATAATTTCTCCACGCCCTTGCAATCACGGCTTAGCAACAAATAAACAAATACATAGTTTTATCACAATAAAAAGTGCATAAACCTTCTACGAAGACTTTTACAAAGTTTGTTTTGAAATAATACAATGCAGGCGTGTAATCCGCCGGGGACTAGAATCGATAAGTATATTTCTATTGTCGTGCGTTCTTGAAAGCCGCACAATTGCAATTGCGATTCGGATTTAAGTTTTTGATTTAAGTACGTAGTAAAGGAGCAAACAAGGCTCGCGCTTATAAATGCGCAGTCGGCTGGAGGATTCGCGCGGTCGACGCGCACCGCTCACCTGGCACATTACATTATCATTAGAGGTCGATTAATTAAGAAAAGCAAAGTGAGCGGGCCGAGGAAGCTATCAAAGTAGGCCGACAAAAGCTTGGCGGCATCGGCTCGCTTCGCTTTGGCATATAAATTCCGAGAGGGCAAAGGGGTCGTTAGTCGTCGACTTATGATCATACATATTGGACTAATGAAGGATCGAATGTACGTTTCAGCGCCAAAATTGAAAGGACGACCTCGGAGAAAGCGGAAAAAGCGTAGCGTTTCGCCGGGCGAGTCGAGCAACGAGAGCGAGGCCTCCGTCGCCTCCTCCGTAGCCGCTTCCTCCTTTAAGGGATCGTCCTCGAGTTCCGGACAGTCGAGCACCAATGCCAGTGGGAGGCCAACCTCCTCGGCCATACGACGCAGCGAGCGCAAGACCAGCGCCGAGGAGAAGAGATTCGTCACCGATGTCCAGAGTTTCATGACTTCTCGCAACACTCCCTTAGGCAAGATGCCCCTACTGGGTTACAGGCAGAGTGTGTATCGCCTTTTTTATTTGACCCTCATCGGCTTTTGGCCATTGCCCTTCCCGACCCCCCGTCCCCGGTAAAGTTGTTTGCCCATTTAACGCGTTGTAATTGTAAATATCCGTTAAATTGGGGTAAGGGTGATGGAAGGAGTCAGTATTCTTTTTATCGGATTTAAATCAACTTGGCATTCGCGCGCTTTTAACTCACGTTACAAGCGAAAATGCAAAATTTTATAAAAGATTTTTTTTTTTTTTTTTTTTCTTTTTTTAAAATTATTATTAGTATTATTATACTACTTATTACGTTTATTTTTATTATAGACGCAATGTATATATATATATATATATATATATATATATATATATATATCTGATCTAATGCTATTCAATTTATAAAAATTTTGCATCGCAATGCTTTAAAGCTAAAATCAATAATAAATTTCGGAAATATTTCATTTTATTAAGCGTTTATTATTAATAATCATTTTTGTAAGGTTTGCTTTTACTTTATGCCAATAATTCAAATATTTACTATGTTTTAAGGAATAAAATGTGTTTCAACTTTACGATGGGGAAAATTTAAAAAATTTAAATTACACCAAATGGGTCAAAGGTTACGATAACGAAATGTCGAATTTGAACGACTAAAACGAGATTGTTTGCATTTAATAATTCAAAATTTAATCTTTCATGCTTTGAAGTAATAATACATTATCGAATACATGATTTTTTTTCTACATTTAAAAGATATTTGTCAGTATACTTAAAGGTAAGAGAAATGTATATATATGCAACAGCTCGTACGTACGTTTGATGTTTCTATCGTAATATAATTTGTATTTTACAATGTGGAGGTCACTTTTTCAGATATTTATAATTCACATTGGTATTAAATGTTGATTAATATAAGGAAATGACGTATTTAAATTATGTGAAAGGTATGCATAATATTTGGAAAATCATTTCTAACAATACCATTTTGTGTAAATTAAGTCAAAATTTAACGCAATAAAAAAATAATTAATATATCGAAATAAATAAGCGAAAGATAAATTTATTTGATAAGAGATTAATATGACTATTATGTGATTTTAGTTTTTTTTTTTTTTTTTTTTTTTTTTTTTTTTTTTTTTTTTTTTTTTACAAAAGTATTATATT
This sequence comes from Ceratosolen solmsi marchali, assembly GCF_000503995.2. Lineage (NCBI taxonomy): Eukaryota > Metazoa > Arthropoda > Insecta > Hymenoptera > Agaonidae > Ceratosolen > Ceratosolen solmsi. Next base: position 8,201,955 of record NW_011948417.1, read on the forward strand.
TTCATTTTAGCATACTGATAAATAATTAATTAAATGTCAAATTAGGCTAATAGTAAACTTGTAAACTATTATTACAAAAATATAGTTTGATTTTTTAATATTAAAAAATATTTTTTCTTTTCTAGTTGATCTATTTCTGTTTTACACAAAAGTTCAAGATTTGGGTGGATACGATAGAGTAAGTGCGAATCGTCTTTGGAAATTAATTTATGACGAAATGGGAGGTAATACGGGTTCAACGAGTGCTGCAACAATAACAAGAAGACATTATGAGAGGTTTGTAAAAAGCTGAAAAGATAATTCACATAATCGTGAGCTGACATTTCGATACAAACTGTTACAGTACTCTTTACTTTATAAATCTAGATTGTTGTTGCCTTATGAAAGGTGTCAAAAGGGCGAAGAGACGAAGGTTCGACCAAATCATGGAAGTAGGCGCATTAAAACACCAAGTATATCAGACGTATCGGAAGATTCCATTGAAGTAAAGAGAGAGAATGAAAGTCCACCTCCTTCGGAGACGCCACCTCCAGTCGAAACAACTAATTCTACTACAGTTACACCTCCTCCTCTACAGTCAATTCTTGCATCTTCGGTATATATATATATATATATATATATATATATTTACATACGCACTCCTCCCAACTCCATATATATATAAATGTAAACACGAATATGCGCATATATTCATGTTTTGTTTATTAAAATCAGTTCAATAAATCAATTTCACTTTATTTAATCGAATACGTAAAATTTTCTTTAATTAAGTGATCGAAAATTAACTAGCTGCTTAATTTGCAATATTTACTTGCGTTAAATTAGAAATAAAATAAAAAATAAGAAACTTATAATTATAATAAAGTAAAGTCTTCATAATCATACACACGCGCGCACACACACATATATATATATAAAATTTATAATATATTGAAAATTCAAGAATCAATTATGGCTTTTAAATTGACGTTATTCTTATAATGCAGGAGAATAATTGCGAGAAAATATGAAATAACATTTTTCTCTCGAGAATTTTATTCATATGCAATATGTATTTCAATTAAGAAATTGATTTTTGAAAATGATTCGTAATATTCTTTTTTTTTGTTTGTTTTTATTTATCAATTTCATGATTCCCATTGCATTAAGTTTATATAAGAATCATTTGATATGAAATCGCTTGATCAGCACCTCACAAGAACTAAAGCAGAATAAATAAAACGTAAATTGGTTATGGTATCTAAAACTAGAAGTTTTATTTATTTATTTCTTTTTTTTTTTTCTATTTCTCTTTCTTTTTTTTTTCTTCACTTAATGTATCGAGTCTTTCTAATGCTGACGTAACTCTGATATAATTTTAAGCAAATGAAACTGACACGTAAATGATAAATGGCGCGAGTAGGGAATAAGGAAAGGAATTTTTGTCCTGCTCGTAGTAGGGAATCAGCGTTTCGCAGTAAGTCACGCATAAGCCCCCTCGCACCGTTGTGTAAAATCCAATGTTTGTCGTAACAGGCGTTCCTGCCTGGCGAGAAGCCACGCACTGAGAGCGGCAAGACGTCGTCGTTGCGCAGCGTGAGGGTAAAGCCCGAACGACTGAAGTCCCTGAATACGATAATAGCGACCAGCAATCCGGCGGCCGCCAGCCAGCAGCAGCAACTACCGAGCTCCCCAGGCTCCCTCCTTACCTCGACCACCTCCTCCAACACGACCTCCTCGTCAGGGGCCTCCTCACCCACGAGTACACCCCCAGCCTCGACCACGCCAACGAACGGCAGCCAGCACAGTGTCCTCGAGAGGCAGCTCAACAGCCCGCTTCTCACGCAACAGGTATGGCGACTTTCGGGACCTATGATCGCCCCTTTAACTTTGGATTTAGATTGAGGTACCCGAGTGGCCGCGCTTGATCACCGGACGTGTTTTCATATTGTTGTCCCCAAAATTGTAATCGTGACTTATTGGGAATCGAAAGATTACCCGTATCATGCAAATGCGTCGCAATATTATAGCCATCGACTTTCATCGCGTGCATCAACTTTGTTTTTAAGATAAGATAGCATAGCGCCATTTAATATATAAGATCCGTAGCTAAGTCTGCCGAGCCATGTGAAAGGAGAATATTAAACGAGTTTGCTTTTCCAGGTACCACCGTCGTGTTCACCACCAGGACTGCCTGTCAGTACTGTAGGAACTAATGCGACGACTGTGGTAACGCTCACCCCACCTCCTGAGAAGGACATGAAAGAGATTAAGCTCGATCCGAAGCAGACGAGTTTGTTGGCCCAAGGCAAGGAGAACATACCCCTCTTTGAGGAGAAGAGTCCTATATTCGTGGATAAACCAAACGCCGCACCGCGCTCGCCCGAGGTCATCGATCTCGAGACGGAGAACGAAAACGGCGCTAGGGATAAGCTTATCATTCCAAGCTTTAAGAAGCGAAAGCTTGAAATTCTTCGCGAGGGTGGACTCGAAGTTACGCCCGTTGAGTTGGGTACGTTCTATCGCTTTATGACCATCCTTTTACGGCTGTTGCAAGTGGAAAATTAGTTTCTTAGCTCATTATCTATGTCATTAAAAAAGAAGAAAATTTTCGTAATTCATGATGATTTATTTAAAGACCTACAAAAATAATGTAAAATTTAAAATTAAATTAAATATGTCATCGTTGTTATGTTATATATATATATATATATATATTGTTCGCTATATTTTGCTTAAATATGACAATTCCTTTGAACAGTCGTAACATTGATAAAAATCATGTTTAAGAATATTCTATAATTAAATTGTATTTAACGTGGCGATTGCAAACAGATTTATGCTACTTTATCTTGTAAAATTTTAATTCACCTCCATCCCCTCCCTATATTAAATAGTGGCAAGTTATTTACAATTCGAAAGGTTCGAAGGCTTAGTGCCTAAATTAAATTATTAGATTCTTATAATAAGATATTGTAGTTAGAGTCCAACTAAGATGCTCGTTAAAAGAAACGGGGTATCCGGTATATAAATAATAAATTTCTTTGAAGTTTAAAACAACATTTGAAACCGTCATTTTCATAACTACTTACATCTGGCTCTCACCAACTAAGTTTATTATTGAAAATTTTTTCTACGACAATAAATTCAATGTCGCTTATTTTATGTGTTTTAAGAAATAGGTTTAGCCATAGGGAAGATGTGGTTGATCATCGCTATCTTATTTTCAGTCGTCTTTTATCATATTTATTATAATCGTCGTTATCGTATGTATATATTACTGTTAGAATTCGATAGCGATAGAGTTGAAATTGTACGCTAACAACAACTAAACGTTGATATTGCCGACATGGAAAATACTGCCTAGATTTGAAAGTTAGTACAATTCTTTAAAGTAAGATTATGCTTATAAAATGAAGGAAGCGATAAGATTTTCGCATATGTTTGTGCGCCTATTCCATTCTTGTTCCATAAAATATAAATACAAATATGCAAGATGCATGTGTGCGTGCGTGCGTGTGTGTGTGTGTGTGCGTGCGTGTGTGTGTGTGTGTATGAATAGAAATATGCACAACCGCTTATTCAAATATTTAAATATTTCAAAATGAAGTAGAAAAACACGCACCACGGATGATTCGTTTACATTTCTTTTTACATTCAATCTATTATCTTACGTTATAAGCGATCGCTTAACCGAACGAATCTAGCATAACGTGCCATTGATATTCTTGTTATTTTACAGATGCCCGACCAAGTGTGATTCAGCCGACAACGACGACGAATGCGACAACAGCAGGATGCTTAAGCGCCTCCGCGACGACGATGGCCAGTTCCTCTACCGCTTCGTCACTAGTTACAGGCACAATCGCGGCAACAAATGCCACACCCTCGGCCCTAAAGCAAGAGGAGAAACCCACCGCGAGTGGCTCCTACGCTATACCGCCGGCAACGGTCATACCCAAACTCATAAACGTGACGGTCACCCCGGACATCGGTCGAATGTTGCCCCGGTCCGAGGAACCGCGCGGTTCCGCCGTCTCGCCAATTCGACCCCATCCTATCACCCCCGTAAAGCAGCAGCAGCATCACCACCATCATCATCATCATCATCACCATCATCATCAGGCGTTAACGAATCAGGGCTCGCCGACCGGTCCGGGTGCCAATAGCCGTGTCATCAACCTTGGTAGTTCCAATAACGCCACGCTGCTGCAGCTTTATGCGAACGCTAACGTCCCCGTGCCGCACTCCTTGAGCGCGTCCGTCCAGGCGAATCAGCGCTTCGTACCGCCCCCGCCTCCCATGGCCAACGGTAGGTCGCTACTACCCAAGGTCACTCAATCCAGATCCATCTTCGGTAATAACGAGAGGATGGTCTATGGCAATCCCAAGGACATACTCGTCCCTCCCAAGTACATACCAAATGTGCTTGCGCAGCCGCACACGCCCAGAAATCCGAGGTTATTGGTTGATTTTTTTATTCTTTTTCTTCGAGCACTAATGATTTGAAAAATAAAAAAAAATAAAAGCAAGAAATAAGTTATTGAAATTCATATCGAATCGTTGCTTGGTTGACTGAATTTCCTAATGTATATCGAGACGATTATAATGTTGCAACATTATAATTTAATTTTTGTTTTGTTTTGTTTTGTTTTTATTGTTTATTAAACATAAAAAATAAATTAATTCATTCCTTTAAGAATTTATCAATCAAATGCAGTAGCGTGTCAAAGATGTAAAACGAAATTTTTCGTATCACGAGAGCTTCGAGTGAAATCAATATCCAACATTATTGAAAAGAAAAAATGTTCCAACAAATTTTTCTTACCAATGTTAACTCTTAGAAACGAAGACAAAATAAGGCAATCGTCTACGTCGTTAACGTTGGATTTGTCATTACCCAGTGTTCTCTCGGCACCAAATGTGCGATGTGCCGAACCCTCCTCGGGTGGTGTCCTTGACCTCACTCAAAAGTCCACCGCCAGCGGCGAGAGACCGAGTTACGGTCGACCGAACCTGGAGATCATGAGGGTGCCGGTCGTACCCCGACCGAATCCCCTGAACCTCGAGGCTCACCATCGAGGTGTAATGAATCTTGGTAGCAACCACTGTAAGGATTCGCCCGTCAAGGTACCCCCGCCACCACCACTGCCGCCCCCGTCTCCGTCGGACGCGACTACGGGGCGCAAAGGTCACTTCGTCGCTGGTAATCTCGCGCCGAGTCCCGCTGGCTATGCAAACGTCCTCGACAGTCGTACAATGGCCACAAATAATCTGGAGATTACCCTCGTCAGTCCCAAAAAGTCCGGCGGAGGAGCTATCGTTGGCCCACCTCAGCTCAGCCCACCCTCTAGAAATAATAATGTGGTACGGATGAAAATGTACTATTTTAATGCTGGGCTCTTGCAAATAAATATATTATAACAATATAGAGCTCGAATTTTACTCTCAAATTATTTGCTTAATCGAGCACCGAGCACTCTCGAGACCTAGACGCGATAAAATACTATTCACTCGATCTAATTATCAACATACGACTTTCAAATTTTATATTGCCAATTACGTATAGTGAAAAAGCAATATATTTAGTATCGGCTTACGAATTAATAAGAAGCGTCTGTTAATTGGCGGTTCTTTAAAGGAACCGATTCAACTTACGTCCTCTGTATGCTCGTGAAACTGCGCGCGCTCGTGCAATTTGTTATTGATTTACTTAGTTATTCGTAATTTACTGCGATAGTGATGAAATATAATGACATATGTAGGAAAAGAGTGGTCATGCTACCAAATATTGGTGTCAAATCTTGCTTAATTAAGCACGTTGAACAGTAGACTCGGTATAACTTTATGTTAGTGTACAATCAAGTGGCTCTAAAAATATGCAGCCCTGGACATAAAATAAAAGTACATATTTTCTTATCGTACCATTTGCTCAGCGGAAATCGGAATAAGCTCATTTTATAAACATTGAGTCTTATATCGATAGCTTAGCCACGCGTATAATTATATAAATAATTAAACGTCCACATATATTTATACAAATACGACGTTGGTACGTAATGGGATTATCTTGATAAATAATGTGTTTCTTTGCAAGAATTGTCAAAGCATTTGCTAATAATTTTTAATAATATAATGTAGTGATAATCAAGAGCAAAAATTGTATAGCGTTGATAGATATTATGAATTAGCCGTGCATACTGTAATAAATCATAATCTATGGAGGAATAATTAACGTATGTTTCGCACCAGTTGCCACCAACGTTGCCAATGCAAAGGAGACAGCACCAGCATCAGCACCAGCACCAGCACCAGCACCAGCACCAGCATCAACATCAACATCAACATCAGCACCAGCATCAGCATCAGCATCAGCATCAGAATCAGCACCAACAGCATCAACATCAGCATCAGCATCAGCAGCAGCAGCAGAAGCATCAGCACCAGCACCAGCACCAGCACCACCACCAGCAGCAGCAGCAGCCGCATCATCATCATCATCATCATCATCATCACGTAAATGGCAAGTTCCCGTCAAGACTGCCTTCAGAGCCGGTCTCGCCTTACACTCCGCGCAAGCCGCTGCCATCGAGTGGCGGTGGCAGCCATCACCCGGTGATACCGAACGTGCCGAATCTTAGCCATTTGAACGCAAGCGCGGCCTCCGGTTACGTCAAAGGCAATCAAACGGCCAGCTACCAGCAGATGACGATGGAAAAGAGAAAATCGTCCCTTGAGTCGGCCGTTAGTAATAAGGACCACCAGCGCAGGATAAGCGAGGGTGACAAGGCTTCGATGCAACAACAACGAATCGAGTCCGGAACGTCGGGTTTATCGTCGAAGCAGCAACATTCGAGGTAAGCACGTCTCCCTCCTCGTGACGCCCGTATAATTGGATGCACCTCCACCCAAGGGCAGTCCCAAGGGTAGTCGCAATACCAACTTTATAATTCGAAATCCAATCCGTCCAATATCGAGGCTTCCAACTAATGTAATCGGCTCGATTCTCAGATCAGCCTCCAAGATTCATTTTTCAATATTACTCGTCATACATTTCACTTCACTACTCAAAAATCTTCGAAGCGTAGTTTTTTTTTTTTGTTTTTTGTTTCAATAATGAGCATTTTTCTCTCTTTCAATGTCAATATCCTATGTTTTTAAATTGTACAATAATCAGCGTGAACTATCGGCTTTTGAATAAGGACAAAATAGTGATACGTTATTATAATTATTGAAAGTATCTAATTGATTCTAATTGATATCTTATTTTAAATTAATTTGTAAGATAACACGCACGCACGCACACTAAGCCCACCGTAAAAAATTAAATTGAAAACATTTTTATATAGCCTCGTAATGATATACTAAGTATCTTTTATAAATAAATGTCTCGAGGATTTTTACAAACCACGGGATACTTACTTTAATTATTGACATTACGTATAAAACGTTTAGTTATAAATTCTCGGATTAGTTAAGTTTTGATCAAATATTTAGAAAACTCGGAGCTTTTCATGGAAATGCCTGTCCTCCCAACTGTCGTTCCTCTTTATCCTCAATGTAACGGGGTAGTGGGAAAGCCTCGCTCCCGGGTGACCCTAAATATTTACACCGAAAGCCAAGCGGCTCGCGCACCTCCGCGCTCCAACGACCGATCAATCGGCCCTTTAACATTAATGGCCAAATTCTTCCAGGGAGTCCGAGGCCAGCTCTAGGAGACACAGCGTGCCGAGCCTGTCGACGGGCTTCATGTCGGGCATGCCCCCGAACAGCCCGGCCTTCCTCGCTCATCAGATCGTCGCCGCGGCGAATAATGGCTCGACGGCCTCCCCAGCGGCTGCCGCGGCTGCGGCCGCAGCGGCCGCCGGAAAATTCCTGCCCATCCTCGACCCCATGTACTACTCGGCCTTCTATAACGGTCTCTTCCCCGGGCCCGTGCCCGCCAACGCTGGACCCAACCCCTTCCTGCCGCCCGAGCTCAGCGCCTACTACAAGGAGCTTCTCGCCTCCTCGTCCTCGTCGGCTTCCGCCCAACAGACGAGACTGCAGCACCAGCCGGCCGCCCCCACGTCCAAGTAGAGGAGGGTCAACTGCGCCACAGCGATCTCAATGCGTTCGTGAACGATTTTACTTTATTCATTAATATTTTTGTTTGGGTTTTTTTTTTCTTTTTTTTTTTCTCCTTAAATTTTCAAGCCACGACGAAAACTGTATATTAAGCGATGCGTGTTGCTGTATGTGTGTGTAAACTGCTCTTTTGCAGTGCCGCCGTATGTGTCTTTTTTCATTTTCTATTATTGTCTAATATAAGTGGAATGTATTTTGACCTTTTTTCGGAAATTTGTTTTTCTTTTGTTTTGTTTATTTTTATTATTATTATTATTATTTTTTTTTTTTTATTATTAAATATACGCTTGAAAAGGATGTTTTGGGATGACAATGTAGAGAGTACTAGAGGGATGAGTGGTAAAGACACTGTTTCCTTTTGTTTTCCTTTGTTTTTAGAGAAAGTTTAAAAATATTGCGATTGCGAATCGGATATTCTTTATTTTAATTTTATTTGAATCATCCCTGCTCGTCTCGGTATTTCTCTGTAAATAAAAACTCGATAAGATTTTACCATTGGGATTAATAATCGGCTGAAATAAATTTCATCGCCGATAATATGAAACGCTAAAAAATAAGGAATCTATGTGAAATTGACATGTTTATATTTAATAAAGTAACTTTATCAAATGGAGAAAAAGTTATGAGCTTTTCGTTTCAATGTTGGTAATGTGAAGTGTCGAGACGAGTAATTGTAATTCAATTCATTTTAATCTTACTTTGAGTTTCGAATTCTGTAATACAGCGATTATCAAACTAATTGTTTCATAATTTTATATCAAATTTATTGGATTGATCATTGTCAATTAAAAAATTGTAAAGACATGTTTGTCTTGATATCACAGCTAGTTGATGCCCGCGTATAGATTTAATTTATAAATTGAAGAGGAGAAAAATATTGAAAAGCTTTTGTTTTTTATGATTAAATGTTAATGAGAAGAGGAAATTATACAAGAGACGATGTAATGTTTTTCTAGTGACACCCTCCTTACAAGGGCACTGAAAAAGAGACGATTAAAACGCGCAATTTATGGCTAATCGTACTTTAGGGCGCATTTTTTCCTTCCGACTCGTTTTACATGCGCGATGTGATAATTATTATGTATTCGTAAAATGCGAGAGTATCATGGGAGCGTCGAGTACACATTGAATTATTGAATAAAACGTCTATATGTAACAGCGAATAATCTGTTCTCTTTTGCTTCAAAGCTCGCACAAAGATCCCGCATACTCTGCTACGTAATCTAGCCAATTTTCACCGACAATGACATTTGAATCATACACGCGGATAATACAGCTTATAAATAATAAAATATGAAAGTGAATAAAAATAAACACTGAGAATTGCATCTTTTTGGTCGTTGAAATTAAAATGATCAAAATGAAAAATATAAGATGAGTATCGTATCTGGGTGAGCGTTCTTTCTCCCTCGAGAAAACAAAAAAAAAAAAAGAAAGAGAAATGTCACATCTCGAAAAAGTAACCTTATGTCAAGTGTAATAATCGCTAGACTGTCAACTTGTACATAGTGTATATATTTTTAAAATATAAGTTCGCTTGTAAGTCGCGACGAATAGTCTAGTTAAAAAAGAAATACAGCATCGTCTTTGAATATTATGTAATACCTGTAATAAGAAGTTTACTATTAAGATTTTAGGTATGTGTGTACAGGCCGTCCTGAACCTTAAGACTCTTGAGTCTCATATTTCTAGCGAAATTTTCCGGCTGATTTCTATTGCGATGATAAATTTTAGGGATTTCAGCAATTTGTTTAAATCCATTTTTGATTTGTCCTTGTGCAATTGATATTTATTTTATGTTCTGCGTTATTTTTTGAGAAAAACTTGTTTACTTCAGTAAAAATAGTTTTAAACGAAAGAATTAATTTTTTTTTATTATTATTATTATTATTTTTATTTTTTTTTATTTTAAAAGTTTAGAGATTAATTTTTTGCAAGATTATTTTGTTTTAAATTAAGTTTTGTAATATAAATTTGTATAATTTTTTTTATTATAAACAAGTTTAATCATAAAAGTATTTGCGTTAGTTAGAAAATATTCTAGAGTTAAGTATCGAACGTTATAATTTTGCGAAAGATTATCATGTAAAAGTAAAGGACAGATATTTTTATCTCAACGATTGATTCTTTTACAATTATTTTTTATCTAAAGTTAAAATAAATATTTGTTTTTTAATATGCATAAAGCTTAGAATAAATAAAGAAAAGGAATCTAAAAATTAAAAGTTCTCAAAATAATTGCAGAAACAATTCGTTTAATGTAAAAAATATATATATATATATCTATATATATATATATATATATATATATATATATATATATATATATGTATATATATATGTATATATATATATAGCGTTGCAACAATTGTAAGCCGAGAAATTTTGTTAAACTTGTACGCGCTTTCGTATCTATTAGTTATCGCGTTTCAATGCGAGCGTAACAATAAAAGAAGACGTTAGCGCGTGCAGCTGAAGGAAGCGCCGATAATCCTCACGGTTATAAAAGAAAAATAATAATGTTTGAATTCGCGATTGCGCGCGACTTCCGTAAAAAAATTAAGTCGGCCTTTGCTTTTCAAGCGTTTCTTCAAATTTGTTCATTGTAGAAGTGTGGGATGAGAGATGAGCCAAACGCCGCTTACGATGATTCTCCTTTAATTTTCGCATGTTGATAATTTAAAGAAAGAAAAAACATATATATATATATATATATATATATATATATATATATATATAGATATATATATATATATTTTTTACATTAAACGAATTGTAAATATTTCCATTAAAATTGAATGGCAATTTGAGTTTTGGTCTGGCTTAACAATCAAAATAAAATCAAATGAAGTAACTGAAATATTCTGTTTTTTTTTGTTTTTCTTTTTGTTTTGATCAACGATAATTTATTAATAAGATTGATATTTTTAACCTTTGATCAATACTCCAAACACTTAATTTTAATTATAGCTTGAAAAAAAGGAATCTATCGCTATTAATTAAAATATTAAAATTTCAAAGTTTTTATCATGTTTTTATGTGTATACAGGTAGGTAGGCGTGTGCGCGCGTACGTATATATATATATATATATATATATATATATATATATATATATTAGACAGTGCTGACTTATAGGAAAATAATAATAAGAGTGACATCATTAGGCGGCGTCTAAAAGACAAGAGCTCGAAGGAACATTCGACTCATTCTCAATATATCCGTGTTAAGAGTAGCTATATTAGTAGAATATGCTCGTTTTAGGATTTTCGGACAGATGAGAAAACGCAGAAAGGATTTTCTCCTTTCCAAGGGGACAGTGGAGAAAGTTACTAAATGAAAAGACTCTGTCGATTGAACAAACCGAATATTAGTAAATTCAAATTTTTAGATATTGATGTCTTTCATGAACTTTGCAAGTAATATTTTGTAAAAAGTACTTCCGTTGGCATTTTGCGTCGTTGTTACTTTAAGTTTTGACAATTTATTTTAAAGTATGTGTACATTAAAAAAAATTTGAATAAGACAACTTAGCAAAGAATGTTTACAACGTATAATTGCCAACGGAAATAAAACGTCCACCTAAGAAGCAAGAGTAAGAAAAAAGCTAAACGAATACGAATAAATAGATGTGAGATACGTGTTTTGAGCTTTGTTACCTGCGTTTTCCAAGTTTTGCGATTCTTGTGGTTTGTTATATACATGAGTTCGAATTTTTTAAAATATTGTAGAGATATTGTAAAGAAATATACGAATATGGACACAAGTAATTGAAGTATGTATTAACAACAAAGTAAATGGCACGAAAAAAATTAATGATGTATACGTTGAGAAAAGCGCTGGACGACGAAGGATATTTTAAAACTACCTTGGGAAAAAAATAAACACTGTTCAATGTTAATTTTTTTTTTTTTTTCGTTCTATCGCTAAAAATGCAGGGATGCGTGCACCATACCAGAAAAAAAATGTATAACATGTATAAATTGGGCGTGAAATATGATGTATTCGTAAGCGCAGTGATCGCCATCTCCGTTGGCGTTTCATTTCCCTCAAAGAAGTCTCGCGTGATAACGATTCATTCATCATCATTATTAATGACGATTATTATTAATGATAATAAACAATAACACTATTAATAATAATAATAATAATAATAATAAATGAAAAGTGCAAGTTCCGCGAGGAAATTTTTATGTATCATATATTGATAAATTTCTTTTTTTTCTTAATAATATCTGTATTTCTTTTCTTAGCATGAAGTTACGTTTTATTTACGAGCATACGTATGTTCAAGCGAGTGAGATTTTTTTTTTTTATCGAAGATACAAAAAGATTTACGAAAATTAAATGACATTTCTAGTTATCATTCTTTTCATTTTGATTTTTTTTTTTTCCTTTTTTTTTTCTTTATTCTTGCATCATTTTGTTGAAATCTTAAACAAGACTACACATTTTATTTCTGCGCGCAAATAATGATGATGCAAAGGTTTGTGATTACTGATGATTTCATTGTAATGAAAAAACTATAGAAGTTTATATTCGTTTCTTTTCGTCTTTGTTTATATTTATCTGTTCACCTTTTTTTTTTTTTTTTTTTTATGTTTTTCAGCAAATTTTCTTATGTACAGTACTTTATTTCTCAGGATAAAAAGGGAAAGAAAGAAATGATAAATTCATTTTTTAATAGTCGTTTCGAAATAATTTGCAAGTGATTATCGTAAAAAAGAAATTTTTATTATTTATACGTGGGTATTTTAGTTCCTAAATTGAAACTTAAAATGGCAACATCTGCTTATAAGGACTTCTATCCTCTGTTAATCGTTTAAGAGAGCGGAATAAAATAATTAATAATAATAAAAAAAAAAAAAACCAATATTTTAAAGACAATCTATTACATTTAGTACAAAAAGAATTTCATGAATTGATTGATAGCAAAGGTGTTTAATGCATACACGTTTTGCGTATTATTTTATATTTTCTTATTATACAAATAATGACAATTATGTAAAATTAATTCTAAAAATATTCAATTATATTATTTTATCATTTAAAAATGATTAAAATGCATGTAAAAGTTTTAAAAAATAATGTCAGTAATTAAATTGACGAGAAATGTACTTAGAAGTGTAACAGGACTAATGAAGTTTGAATGTGCCATAAGCTAACGAATAATTCAATTTTTTTTTTATTAATATAAATAGTTATTTATTATTTCTTTAGAAGCATAAATTATTGCAATAACTAAATCATAAAATGACAAATATAGAACCACGAAATTAAAAAAATTACTTAAAATTTATTGTCTTATTTATAATTACATAAGATAAATACAAGATGTAAAAATTATATGTAAAATGAATAAAAATACAATTAATATTGTATGTAAAAAATCTTGACCAAAAAAAAAAAATTTATCTTAATAAAGCGAAAGTCAAAACTTAATTTTAATCAAATAACAAATTATATTCAAATATTTTTTAATATTAAAATCTTTATCATTATATTTTAATGATGCAGCCTTATAATTTTAATTCGACATTGGACGATTAATTAATGAATATGTAAGATGTAAGATAATGTTATATGGATAATTGAGTGGACAAATTTGTTAACATTTATAATTATAGCATAAATGATTATTTAATGTAATTGATAGATAATGCATTTGAATATATAATATTAAATTATATCCGCGTAACCATATGCGATGTACGGATGGGTAAAAAATTCATTCAAGTCAAGGTCTTGAAATTTAAATACTTTTATGGCGTTTACCGACTTATTTAAAATGGCATTACTTCAAACTTCATTTTCTCCTTTAATACTATTTTTGAAGATATATAAGTAATGAAAATTAATTGGAAAGTATTTCTCGATATCTTACAATTGCCCAATACTTTTCCCGTTTATATAGAGATAAAAACAAAAAAACTAGTATAAATTTCTATTTTATTTTACTAAAAGATTCTATTAATTATAACTACTAATGTAAATAATTATTTTTAACATAATGCGAGTAATTTTTTTTAATTCAGCTCTCTGATATAAATTTCTTTTGTATAATAGACATTCGACGATTAAACAAACGTATTATTTTATTCATTTTTCGATTCATTAATATCAAAAATATGAAATATTTAGTAAATTTAGAAGTTTGGCTTATGTTACAAAAAAAAAAAAAAAAAAAGAAAAAAAGAAAAAAGAAAAAAGGAAGATGATTACAATCGTATTATATTTGTTGCTGACTCACAAAGGAATTGATTTGGGCTTTTATTATGCAGAAGATCTTTAAATGACGGCGCTGGTGCAATGGATACTGCAACTGCATATGTAAAGGATGCAGTTTTATTCTAAAATTTCATTTGTTTTTGTTATGTAAAGTAAGGATTATAAATATTTACATTAAATTAATGTTCGTAATTGGATTTATATCAAAGTATAACATTTCGCATTTCATTAATTATTGAAACTTAATTTATAATCCAATGAAATGTACTAATTTATGTAGCATAAATGTATTAAGGGAATAAAGATTATTACGCTTACTAAAAATAAAAAGAGAACAAAGTAATGCTCTATTTAAATAATTAATACGTAATTTAACATAGAAAAATATATTTAAATATATTTAAATACTTATTGCTGACCGTTATTTCAACCGTTTTCTAGGAAATCGAATTTTATTTTTTTCTAAATTTTTCTTAATTTTCGAAATCTAGTAAAACACAAATCAAATTCACCAATGAATTTTCAATAAACGTTTCATTCTTAATAATATAGCAATTCTGTGAACAATTGTTACTAATAAATATATTATTTTTATTAATTTACATGTGATTGAATTGCAAGTAACGCAAGTTTCGTAATATCAAATATTACAAAGCAGTTCGTTATAGTCTATTATTTGAATTCATAACAAATAAAATTACTCACGTAAATTTTATATCACTCAAGCACAAGACTAAATATTAATTTAAATTTTATGCACGAGTATAAATAATATTTCACTTTGAAGCTTCGTGTTGAATTTGTACCTAATCGTCAAGGGCTGAAATACTTTTAATCGCTGATAAATTTTCCATACTATAAACTCTTTACGTTTATATTGATTTTATCGTTATGGTTAATCGTATTACAATAGATAGACAAGGCCTAGAGATAAATCATTTTTATTTACATTTTTCGATGAAAGTTCATATAAACAATAATTAGATTCATTGTTGATGCAATATATATATATATATATATATATATATATACCGCATAGAGGACTATACTGCTCCTTGTCTCTTTATGTAGATTAATCTTTATAATCCATACGCGCCTGTACAAAGATTTGTGTACATTAATTATATTAATTATATTAAGGCATCTTGACGTTAAATTTCATATAATTTCTCGATATATAGAAATTTACGAGCACTACGTATATTACGCAGACAATTTGCTAAGTATATAAGTGTCATATCGATCGAATTCTATGTAGATTTATATGAAAATTAAAGTGAGGTATTATTGCACGATTTATAATTAAAATGAAAATAATTGACTATCAGAGACATTAATTATTAATGATATTCAGTATGCTAGTAGCAGTAATATTTATTTGTTAATATATTGCTCCACGTACATATCAAGTACAGGATAATATAAAATCCTCATTGTACATTTCATTAGTTTAATAATACCTCTTTTAGAGTTACTTAAAAATATTACTATTATAGTTAAAGAATAATGTTAGATTTTTATTTTGTATGTTATATATTTGTATGCATATTTGTATAATTTTATGCTTTTTAAGCAATAAAGATGTTTCTGGACATATTACTATTTTGAATGATGACCACGATGAAATTGTATGGTATATCGTAAAATACTTAAACTAACGTCATTTAATTAATTAATTAATTAATTAAAAATTTAATTAATTTTTAACTTAAAATTAATTGAAATTCCTTCAAATAGATTGCTTTTTTCTTATTATTTTATGTGAGGGTCAGATCTTCGTGATATCACATATATCATAGAATTTTAGATCTTTTTAGATCTTTAGATGCATCATTAGAAGGGATAAAGAATATTATAAAAGAAACAGCGAACAATTAAAAAAAATTTTCATCAGAGAGTCGGCATGGGGAGCTGACATTCCTTTTAGGTTTGCAAACGTTTTAAATACTTTTAGCTGCAAAATTACTTCTTATACTCGTTATCGTCCACCATCAGTTATTACGTGAAAAAGTAATGCATATGAATCGTATATAACAAGTTCTATAATACTTTTAATACATAATTTATTATTTTAATAAAAGTAATAGTCAAGGCACTGAGTCTTTGAAGGATTTAGACAATTCGGACAACTGCCTCTAATGTGCCACAGAAATTAAATAAAAATATCTTGAATAGGGGGTGTCGATGAGGGGCAGAGGACTGAGAGAGGAAGAGAGAGAGAGAGAGAGAGAGAGAGAGAGAGAGAGAGAGAGAGCAGGAGGACTAATTGCTTACATCGCTTTAACCGTGTACACGTGAAATGGCCCAATGCGCAAAAGCACACGAACCTCGAGTCGGGACCGACGAACCTGTTCGCGGTTCCTGCAGTATATTATTGTTGCAATATACAGACTATTGAATATGATTAATAATTGTTCATATCACATTTAGTATCTGTTTTTCTTTTGTCGTATATATGTACAGTTATATATTACAGTTAACTATAGCTTATTCAAGTATAATTGACAAGGGATGAAACGATTCTTTTACATATCAATAGAATAATTCTTCATCGACGATAAAATACTTAAACTCGCGCCTATCGATACTTTCTTTAAAATTGCTATTTTTTTTTATTAATTATTTATTTTTTTTTTTATTTTTTTTTTTTTATTCAGATAATTAAAAAGTGGTGGGGATATAGTAGTCGTTAATTGCCAGCGATAATCGTGGCTTGCGTGTCGGCCATGAGCTACGTCCTCCAGCTGGATGAATTCATACGATCCAGTGAAGCTTTGACCAGTTTCACAAACAATAACCACGATGTGGTCGACCCTTTCGCTAGGTTGAAAACCACTAGGTCCGAGCTCCAAGTAAGTTCGTGGCGCTCGTGTTTCATCGATCCTTTTATTTAAAGTTTCATGGACGCATCGAAATGGTGATTCAGACATTTACTTGAGGTTGCCTTTGGAGATGCTGAGCAGAGTCGGCGAATGTATTCGCAGAGAAAGCGAGATCCCTCGCCTACGCTCTTGGGTCTTTCTTAAATACGCTTTGATGAAACGAGGCTGGATATGGAATAAAATCAAGGATGAACGTTGAGCAACAAATGCTATTATAAAAATATATATTATTCAATTGGTTATGTTCAATTTAGTGAACTGCAATCTAATTAAAATGAAAATAATTGACTATCAGAGACATTAATTATTAAAGATTTTTAATCTATCTCTCTAAATTTTCTCTATCTAAGAAAAGTTTCTTAATGCAATATAGTGTTTCTCACAGGCTACCATTTAATTGTGAAAATATAGGTAAGTACAGTGGACGGTAGTGTATAGTCCTATAAAGTACAGCGATTTACTATTGTTGCGATAGGTTACTCCTCGTATAATAGATTATGAAGAAATATTTCAATCCAACTGAAAATAGTAATTGCTAAACTAATAATTAACTTGTTATTGAAAATTACATTATTAGAGAGTCATTTCAATACACAGAAGAGCATTTTTTTTTTTTGTTTGTTACGGTACACTAATTAATTATCGCAAATTGATATTATGGCAAAATGGAAAATATAACGTAACTGTATCAAGAGTAGATTAATTTTCGACATTTCGACTACTTAATACTAATTCTAACAGTTATTAAAATTAATATTAAAATTAATATTATCATTATTTTATGCAAGTTTCTTTCGATTATTCTCGTATCGTACTATAGACAAAACTTTTTGTTGGAATAACAGATATAATGTTAATATAACAAATTTCATTCTATAGATAACGAAAATTTATATTCCAACAAAGCAACAAAGCCACAAATTTATTTAATCATTTTATTTTTTATTTTTTTTTCTCTATTTGATACACTTTAATAAATTCATGGATTTTTCTTTTTATCAAATTATATATATATATATATATATATATATATATATGTGTGTGTGTGTGTGTGTGTGTGTGTGTATATATATATATAACAAAATATATTATTATAATAAGTAATAAATTTCTAAAAATTATGAAGCTATCAAGGACAAAATAGAGATTTTTAAAAATAAATACAAAAATAATTGAAGAAAGCAGGTAGAGTAGTGACGCCAATAAAAACAACAATACTTAAGGAATTATTTATATCTTTATCATTATTTTTTCTTCCGTAACTTAAATGACATAAAAACGTTATTGCAATATATTTATACATTTTTACATTATATTATAAATAAGTTATAATTTTATTATAACTTTAAGTAATATTATCATTACAATATTTATTTACTCAATATATAGACCAATATATAATTAATTTAGACAGTAAAAGAATCAAATTTGTTGAAATAATTACTATTTAAAATAAATTTCAAAGTTGTATTTAAAGTTGATTAAATTTCTTATAATATATATTTAACATATTTATTATGATACAGTTGATAAATGCTTCTTTTATCTAAAATTAATATCTGATAGTTAAATATATATTTATTTTTCATATAATAAACATCACAAATATTAAGCATATAAAGTACATACGCTAACAGTCGATATAATTCGTTATAATTTATATATTTATATTTACTACCTACCATGTATAATTTGTATAAGATGCTAACATTTATCATCCTTATTTATGTAAAAAAAAAAGAAGACATATTATGTTTAATTAAATAAAATTAAATCATTAAATAAATATAAAAATCATGAATAATCAATGATCTCATTATAATTGTTATTAAAGATTTAATTATGTGCAAGAGTAATTAGTTATTTGATCGCGAAAATACAAAGATGACGAGTACTAGGCAACAAGTGCAATCTTAACTACCTATTTAGCTCTTTACTCGATTCAATAGCTCACGAAATATTAGCCGTGTATCATTAAAACGAAGACATCAGAAAAATAAAAGAAAAGCAAATGGAAGCAATCAGGTAAAGAAGAGGGCAAAACAGAGCATTGGTTCGGCAAATGACTCCTCGAAGTCGAATGCGCATGTGCTATAAATCAATGCTCCATTCCGATACATATAATTGATTTCGGCGAAATAATTTAATCGCTAAGTCCTTATAATTGAAAGCACGAGTCGATAAATTAGCTTTGGAACGCTTTCCGCCTCACAAGCGGATTCCTCGACGATTCTTGCTCTCGCTATGGCGTCGATTGCATTTTCGCACCCGAGATGCGCTAACAGATTAGCCAAATTATTACAGGCGTGTGCCTAATGAATTTTCAAGTCTCGGGAATTCGCTTTGATTCGGGTGGCCATCTTCCTTCCTCGAAAAGAAGACGCGTCAAAGGATTATCTTTGGAAGATTAATTTTAAGATTGCACACTGGATAAGCCGACTGCCTGCTTCGCTCGTCTCTTCTTTTAATTATTCAAGTTTTATAGGTTACTTTTTGAAAAACCGTCACCGACGTGTTAAGCTCGCAATTTTCTTAATTTAACTGTTACTTATTGTTCAATCAATTTTATTAATTCAAAATAAACGTAAATTATCTTTTTATCATAACATTTATGATTTTTTACATTAGTAATCATAATTTATTAAATTTTTAACTAATTTTTTGCTTCACTATTGTCGATGATTAAGTGTAGTTTTTAATAAACAAATAAACATTTTATTAGAATTTATTATAATACATTATTATATTGATATAAACAAAAATAATTCGTTTATGTAACATCTGAAATTGACAAAATTTGCTTATTTCATATATAATTTAAGACTTAATTGCAGAGGAAAATGATTTAATTATAATTCAATATAAATTTAAATTACAAACATTGTTTAAATAATTATTAAAGTATTTAATGAATTAAAACATTATTTTAAAGCTTTATATATCCCTCTTTACAGTCTATTAAAAGGATTATTATAATTTATCAGTTAATCATTTAATCATTTATCATTTAATTCAATATGTATTATCAGTCTTAGTCAGTGAATAAAAAAATTTGAAAATGTAAATATTTTGTTATAACCTTGATTTCATAAAATTAACAGTAATTATCCCTTAAGTCAAATGAAATTACTCTATCTCAATTCTAATTATTATTTCGAACCAACTATTATTGGAACCCATATGGACATTGTTTTTATTTAATATTCTCAGGAAGGAAATAAAAATATATTGCATGTATATTTAATATGTTATGTGTATTACTCTATCTGTGGGTGTGTGTGGGTGTGTGTGTGTGTGTATGTTTATGCTTGCGCGCGTGTATGTGAATGAGTATACACATTGTGAGGTTAAATTGTAATTTGAATTCTAACAAATTTCTAAAATGAGTTTTATAGTATTAAAATTCGGAAGACTTTCACTGTCAATTAATTTTAAACATTAATTATTTACGAAATACTTAACTACAACGATATGGTGAAGTAATTTTTTGTTATTGATTTAAGATAAAAAGAAAAAAAAAAGGATTATATATTAATATTATATAGTTGGAGAATTTGGAAACAATAAAACGAATGATTTGCTAATGTCACAAAAATGGTTGCTATCGAAATCTTTATTAAATAACTTATTAAATAATACATCAACACCTCAAATAATGCCAATAATATGCAATATAATAGTTTAACTATTAATTATTGTTAATTATCGATAATAATAAAAAAAAAAAATTATCAATAACAAACAAATATTGGCAATAAATATTTAATTAAGAAAATATATCAAAGCCAACTTACGAATATAATAAAAGCATAAGTTATATTGAAAATCACCTATATTAACGAAGATCAAAACGCTTGTTCTTAAAATTGATAAATATACTAATATATATATTTTTACTCAATTTATGCTTAGTTATCATCTTATAGATTTTTATGTATTTCAATTCAAAAGTTTTAAATATTGTTATTTTTCTTATTTAAATTACCTTCATGGTTTACACGGACACATGGTTACTGAATTATTAATGGCTCTAGTGTTATCTGTTATTGTGCATAATAAAATGAAATATCGAATAATGTATTAGGAAGTAGAAATGATTAAGTCGAACAAGAGTCTATAAATTTCATCTTTAGAAAAAAAAAAAAAAAAAAAAAAACAACAACAACAACAACAACTACTAAAAGATCATATAAATTCATAACCAAAAAGATAAATTTATTATCAATTAGTTATATTTGAATTATTCATATTCAAAGACGAATTATTTAATATATTTTTTTTATAACTTTATATATATATATATATATATATATATATATATATATATATATATATAACGTTTAGTTTAATGTTTAAACAATGTATTTAAATTATAATTTCATTTAGAAAAATAAGGAAAAAGTTTTTATTCAAACAGTAATTGTAATTGATTGTGTGATTTAATATTAATGAATTATTATAATTTAATATTTGTGATTAAAAACTAACCGTTTATATTTGATTATTTTATTCAAATATTATAAATAAAATGGATTTACACGCTTTATAAGACTTATGAGAACTCTATAAGATCACGCAGTACGACTATAATAAATGTTATCATATAAAAAATTAAAATACTTGGTACTTTTTGATATTGTAAGGAGACATAATCCGAGACAGAAATGTGAAATATCTAAACTGTGGAAACAATCTTCAAATTTAAATCAAATATCTTTAAAAGATATTAACATTGTTTCAGTCATTTTATTATGATTTTGAATAATTAATAATTTTCTATTATATTAAAATTAAAATCTTGTATTATTATTAGAAAATTGCTTTATTTATAATTTTTCTTCTTCCCACGTTATTTTATTGTTTATGAAAATTTATGATGAAACAGAGCAGTTGAATTGTAGGAAAGATTACGAGTAATAATTAAGAAAGAGAAAAAGAATTATGAACCGAATTATGTCTCGTTTATTAGTTTACTGGAAGTAAAAGGATTGATTGATTGAATTCTGAATTCAGCCTGAACATCTCAAATTGTATTTCTGACTTTCTATTTGATAGCCATCTTCGATTACACAAGAATAACAAGTAAAAGGATGCAAAATATAGAATATAAAATATTCTAGATTAATAATACTGCATACACATATTCGGCGAGTGTTGCTTAGCTTAATGTTTAACGCACACAAGCAAAGCTTAATATTTTCTAGTCAATGTATTTTGAAAACAATATAATGAAAATAATTATCTATTCGTAAATAAGTTATTTTAATAAAATATGTTATTAGATTATATTTATAAATTGATATATCTTTTAATTAGTTTTAAAATTCTGAATATTAACAAATATTAAATATATAATTTTGATTTATACGTTAATAACAATAATTTTAGAGAATATTCCATTAAGAATATTATAATTTAAAATACAATCTTATTTATACATTAATTTACGTCAATTGAATAAATAAATACACATTTCAATGTATAATATTAAAGTAAAAATTTTCATCTATATAATATAACGACTTACAATAAAGTCAATTCATTAAAAATAATAAATGAAAATGTAAAAATGGAGAAGATAGATGAAATAAGCAAAGAAAAAGAAAGTTCTCGAGAGAGAGAAAAAAAGGAAGAAAAAACGAAGAATCAACTGGCTTTTCTCTCTCTCTCTCTCTCTCTCTCTCTCTCTCTCTCTCTCTCTCTCTCTATCTATCTATCTACTCTGCTCCGAACGCGTGGAATGCATGAGAGCATGTGCCGCGAAATTTAAAATCGCTTTACGGCGGCTATAAACCGATAACCTGTTTAACCAGTCCGACAGGAGCGTTTTGCCTTGCAAAATCGTTCTCGTTCCTCCTGTTTTTCATTTTCTTTTTCCTTCGTCTTTTGCTTTTCATCCTTTTTTTCTCTTTCTTTCGTTCTTCAACTTCGGCCATTTCATCTTTTCCCTATCTCCCTTCCTCTTTTTCTCTCTCACGCGCAAACCACTGGTCTTTTTGCCGCGCAAACTATCAGTTTATACTGGGCGATCTGAAAAACTTGAAAAGATTCAAAACTGGAATTTATTTTTACCAAAGCGAAGACAAAAAATTCAATGATGTAAAACTGTTGGCCTGAGGAGCGCTTACGACGACATTAAATAGATTAATGTAGAGAAATGAATAAAAATTGAAAGTTGTTTTCCATTAATTTCTAAATTAATCTTAAAAAATAACAAACAAAAAAAATAATAAAAACGTCTATAATATAACATTGTCAACTAAATAATTTTATACTCGTTATTGAAATTATTAAAAAAAAAAAAAAGTTATCGCTTACACATCTAGTTATTGATGTGCGTATATATTAAAACAACAAATCACTTAGTCTTTAAAATTTAATTATATTTTTACATTTATCTTAATATCTTGATATTCTAGCCAATAATTTATTTAATATTTTACTACAAGCAAATCTTATTTATTGCGTAATAATGAAAAGAAAAAAAAATGTATATTAAATAAGTATAATTTATTATCGATTTTATTTTGGGAAATGTATATTATATAAGCTTATATTACCAGGGTATTGTGAATTTATTAATAGATATGCTTATTATGTATTAAAATTGGATTTATTAGAATAAATTCTCTCATTTATAATTACACTTATATTATTATAAGAATGTAAGAATTCAATTTAATAAAATATTTCAATGTTTATAATTGAAATTCCTCTCTCGGTTTAATAATTGACGTAAAATGTTTGTAAACTATATACCGAAAATCGTCCGAGATCTATTACTAAAGCTGATAAAATTAAAACTTCATTTTAGATTAATACGCAAGATTAACGTCATTAATTTTAATAAATGTGTAAATTAAAGTTCTTTAATGCCAAAATAAATATTCTATAATAAGCGGAGTTCATTATGAAAATACTTGTACTCGCGTTTGGAGATTTTCGTCGTTAAGTGGAGTTTGCCGCTGCTGATGTTTGAATGGGTCACCACTAGGTGGTGCTATACTCAATGTTTCTGAGTAATGATCGAAAGGTGGTAAATAATAATGAGGATTTTAAAGAGATTCCGTGATGGAATCAAGTATTAAAGTTTAATGATATATCCGTTTTAAAATTTATTAAAAGTAATTTTCTTACATGCGTAATTAAAATTTTAGTTTTCTCTATCCTTTTGATGGCATATATATTTCTAATATTTATTCTGTGATCGTAAAATTTCTCAATAAATACGATTGATAATTGGCATGTGATTGAAAATATATATTACGTATTAATCATCTCGTTTTTTTACTATTCTTATGATTTATTACCATTTTTTGAAATTCTTCTAATTTTAAAATATATTTGTGAAAATAATCTAGTTTTAACGAATCATTAATTTACCTATCTATGTGAAAACTTTATTTATATATTATTTAAATAATACTTTTGTTGCATCTAATTAGTAATTGTGAACAACAATATACAAAAATTCAAGGTAGTTTCTTGTTTTATTAGTTTATATTATCTCATTAATAAAAAATATTTTATTTAGAAAATACAATTCAATATTTAAAAAACAATATTTTTAAGCGCAACGACATATATAACTAAATATATATATATATACACGTTTATAATTATAAGAAATATTCCAAATGCATTAAAAAATATTAATGAGATTTATTTGTTAGAAATTGCATACATTTGTAATAAAACGATTAATAATCGACACGATTTTATATACATTTGTACATTCTATATAAGATCAATAATTAAATTAAATACAATAATTAAACGCGGGCGCGTGATTCTGTAGTTGCATGCATATCTTTCTGTGTGTTCTTCTCTCTCTCTCTCTCTCTCTCTCTCTCTCTCTCTCTCTAAGTAACTGCCTATATGAGTGTCTTTCTCTAACTGCCTGTGCTCCGCGCGCACGCGTGTGCGTGTGTTGTTCTGCCTGGCTCCGTTCGCGCATGTGTGTATGTCTCTCTCTCTCTCTCTCTCTCTCTCTCTCTCTCTCTTCATGCCTGTGCTGTTTTTCTGTTTGCCTTTGTGGGTGTGCGCAGCTGAGAGACAGTGGGCGTATGCGCGCGTACGCGCTGTGTATGTTTGTATATATATAGTTGCGCGCGCTTGTGCATTATAACGGAAGTCGAATACTTAATATTTCTAGGTTTGTTGATTCTTCGGCAACTAGTCGTGGAGACTTCATGCAGTGCATAGCTCCACTTGTAAGAAAATGTATTATTATTGTTTGTGTATGGAGATTATGAATTTTTGTTAATGTACTATATTCCATAGGAAATAGGTATAATATAGAAGAGACTGATTTTCTGTTCAAGTGGAATTACTTTAAATTGTAGTTCTTGTCTATTCAGTACTGCTTCCTTAACTCGCTGCTTTCGGCTTTAATTTCAAAGTCAATATGATATCAAAACACTTTTAGTTTGCTAGCTTATGAAATGACTAATGATGCATAGAATTTTAATCGTTATAAATAATACTGATGATAATTACAGTATGTGTAATTAGAGTTTTATAAGTATTAATCATTTGGATGTCCGTTTGTCGTTTGTCGATAAAATTTGGTTTCTCAGAGTTTAAATATTAGTGTAATCTATTATGATTGATAGTTAGAAAATGTTTAATTGTAAAAGATTTCATTGTAAAATTTAGAGGATAAGTACTTCTTATTATATCTTAATCTTAGGAGTTATTTGATAATTTGACTGTTTAAATGCTATAAATTATATATTAATTTGAATATTACTATTTAAATGCTAATAATCTTGGTGTCAATTTTTATTACTTGTCATTATGATTATAAATTATTGTATATAGTTTTTAAAAAATTTCTCATGAATTCCCGATGATTTTTAAATTTTCATTTTACGTTAAAATATTTCATATTATGAAGTATCATGTTCTTAGTAAATTATAGAACGAAAGCTTTTATTTATCATGGTTTATAATATAATATAATCTAGTAGCGATACAATAGCTTATACATTGTATGTTAAATTATATTTAACAATAATATTTAAACAAGAATAGCAATAATAAAAATAATTACAATAATAATAATTTATATTATGCGCAAATAGAAGAAACAATTACATTATCTATATAATGTACAATATTTTACTTTTCAATGATAGATTTAAATTTTTTGTATCGTTAAATAATTATTGTTGTACTTAATTATTATTTATTATTGCGGTATTCTTTATTTCTTATTAATAGATATTGTATCAATTAATCAAGTTTTTTTTCTTTTAATTAAAGAATTTCACAAGTGTCATTATAATTAATACAAAAGGCTCTGTTTTGTTATGTAACTAACGATGAAACTCCCGTTGCACGGCAAACTATTGTCAAATTATTATTTTCAGTGAATATTAATGTCGAAACTGATAACTTGAGCAACATAAAAAACGCTGCGGAAAGAAGGGCAAATAATAAAATGGCTTTCATTCTTTTATGTTATGAGGCAATGATTATTGTTCAAAAGTATACTACACTTTATTTCTATAATTGTATGAAATATTTTAATATTCAAATGCATTAAGTATTGCTATGTAAAATGAAGTATAACGCGTTAGGCTTTTGATTACTCTAATCAACGAATTAATCATTGAAAAATGATGAATTGGATATAATTAATTAGTTTTAAGTTCGAAATTTATAAATTTAATGGAATAACGCAATAGAGATTTCACTAACTTCACCTCATTTATACGGTATTATTTTTAATTCTTAGAATTGAAAAAGTAATTCAAAACAATAAGCTGATTATTTTATTTACATACGAATAAGAAAAGGAAATAGAAGAGCAATATCAGTAAAACATCGACTATAATGACTCAAAATTTTAAATACAAATAGTAAAGCATGAGCGGGTATTTGAAAAACAACAATTTTTTTTTGTCTACCTACGCGTATTTAGATAAAACAACGATAACCACATGAACATGTATTGAAAATGTTTGGAGTTTAGGTACGAAGCTTGAACGAAAGAGCTTGAGATTTAATATTAAGATCATATAATACCCTCTTTACTAAATAATATTTAAACAGCGCAATGATGTGTTTTATGTGTGTGTTGCGGAGAGGGTCAGTTTAATTTATTACAAGGCATAGGATAAATATGGAACGAGTATGTTAAAAATGTCGTTGCCGACTCAATGCGCAACTTTCGTGATTTCTTGATTGTTTTTTTTAGATCGGTCTTGTAAATCTCTTGGGATTAGTCGATGTGTTGGAACGACCATTGCTGATCCTCTCGTGGTGACAGATCACTGAACAGTGGCGGTACTACAGCAAAGCCAAGTACTACGCGATGCCTCGTGACGAGCAACAAAGATTCGTCTTGTTGTGCTTCCTCGGGTCCTGAGCCCCAACGATTCCAACGACTCGTATCTCTTCGTACCAACGTCATCCGATAGGATCATCGAATGAAATATTTATGCTATCTCTATTTCTATATTTACGATATCTGCAGGTACAATGTTAATTACTCATTTGCGGTAAGAATCTAAAATACTCTAGTCATCATAATCATGACTCTGTTTGTATTTTACGTAATCGCGTACGATCTGTCGTGTAAGCAGCTTATGTATGACTTATAAGCAGCTTAAAATTCATACATATTTATACAGATAGACAGATTAATGTTTGTGATTGTTTATTTGTGTGTTGGCATGGATTTGTAAAGAAGAAAAGAAATATAATTTGTAAGTATTACTTGCGAAATATAATCGTGTGCAGTAAGAGGTTGAATAAAATACAAATGTAAAGGTTAATAATTATTACAATCATTACG
Source organism: Ceratosolen solmsi marchali (assembly GCF_000503995.2). Lineage (NCBI taxonomy): Eukaryota > Metazoa > Arthropoda > Insecta > Hymenoptera > Agaonidae > Ceratosolen > Ceratosolen solmsi. The sequence continues at coordinate 8,229,974 of NW_011948417.1, forward strand.
AAAGTGAAAATTTATAAGTTTCAAGTACAATAATTTATTGATAATAAAAAGTTTTTATTTTAATTCATTTAAACTATTTTCCATTCATTATATTCTACTTCATAAATAGTAATGTCATTTACTTTTCAAAGCACAAAATAATTAGAATTAAACTAATTGGCAATATGAAATTAATTAAAACACTATTTGTATAAATTTATTAAAGCTTACATTACATTGTAAAAGATCTACAAAATATTAAGTAATATTTATAAGATATATCTCACTCACTCAACCCATAAAATTATTTCATAAAGTTCATTAATAAACTTATCATCGCTAATTCTCATTATTTACTAACGTATTTACAGTTATTGAAAAAGAAGGAAGATATTAGAAAATAATGATATTTGTAAGAGAAGAAGCTGAAAAAAACTAATGGAATTAAAAATAAATTAAAACAACTAGATATTTATTATAATATTACGTTTATATTAATATTGGACGAGGATCAATAATTTTAGTGCTAGCGCATATAAATTTAATATTATAATTCTAATAGAATTTTCTATTTTAATGTTATAATTTGCTTACATAATGCTTTAATCATCTATTAATAACTATAAATAAAAAAATTTTTACATTAAATTTATCGATATATTTAGAATAAAAAATATATGTAGACTATATCGAGACTAATCATATTTATTTCATTTATTTTTTACAATTTGTTGCATTGTTGGTTGCTCGTTTTATTAAAAGTAAGTATACTTTTCGACAAAAGCAGTTTTGTAATTTTAGTGTGACTAATTTTATATTACAATTTTGTTAAGATGTTAAAAATTATGTAACATGTTCAAACGAGATAAAAAATATTGTAATTTTGAAAAATAAAATTACTTTCTTCTTTTTATGGCTTATTGTTTATTTAAATAAGGTATTATTGTTGTAAAATGAGTGTAACTTATTTATTAATATTATCGAATTAGGAAGTGTGTGTAGGTAAATAAATAAATCTATTAGTAACTGAACGTCTAATTGAAAATTAATATAAATAAAGACTTTATCAGAGAGAAACATACTATAAGAAACATATTGTTTTCTATAGTAAATAATCTATTCCGTATGTTCCAGACTAACGTGGACGTTAATTTTTAAGTTGCATTATAATTTTGGAAATATTATTATGTCACATATGATCATAAGGAAAATTTAAGGTAGAAATAATGTTTATAAATATATGAATATATATATTTCAAATTAAATCGATAATCGTAATATCTACATTGGAATTAACTTGATTTTAATTAAATATGTCGGTAAAAATGTTTAAGGTATGCATTTTTTGTATATAATTTTAATTTTTTTCGTATACAATAAGGTTATGGAGTAATAAATACTATTATAAGAAGCTCCGAAAAGACAAGATAATATGACGTAGCTAAATATTTTAAAAATAAATATAGTTATACACACAGTTGCTGAAGTAAATAGTATTTAGTATATTGAGCGGAATGAAAATAAATATATATTATGAAAAGCATAAAGGTAAGTAAAAAAGATTAATCGATAATGTATATTAAAATAAAATATGATGATCAAATAAATTTTTAATTTACAGAATATGATTTGTAATTTTGTTCTCCGAGTAATAAATCTATATTAAGATAATTATTATATCTATTATGCAATTACATTAAACTTTCATGATTCAGGGTTGACACAAAAAAGAAGCTGCTGGGTTTCGCTTGCCGTAGTTACAGGAAGTTACATGTTATTGGAATATAAATTTAATCAATAAACTCAATTTAATATTTATTTAATTTGCAGCTATAATTTAAAAATGGAAAGGAAATTTAAACAAAAAAAAATTAAATTATACTTTGTTCGATTTTTAGCTAAAATATCTTTTGTATTATGAAATGTGTTGTACCTGAATGTATGAGCTCTCTATTTTTATTTCTTTAGTTAAACAGCTTTTGCTTTTTATTATCTAGAATGTTAGTCAACAAGGCTGTACCATAAACATTTACAGATGTAATAAGTTACTATATTTTATACTTTTATCTTACAAATATCTTTTATTTTGTATTTGTTATATGAAATTAATAAATGCAGTGTTAACTTAACATGGGCACAATTAATTTATGTACAATATGAATCAAACAAACAACCTATATAATTAAAAACATCAAATACAGAAATCGTCTTATTTAATAGTATTATATTATAACTTATTTAATAGTTGAATAATTTTGCGATATAACTTATTAATTAGCGAATGAGGTTGATAAATAGTTTGGAAAATTTATACAATTATTTACGAACGTTACCGCCATGTATCCTCGACTCGTCATCCACAAGAAAGCTTTCCACATTTGCGCCCCTTATAAATTTTTGCTTTTTTAATATTATGGAATTTATTTTATTATGGAAATTACACTCTTTTTTACTGGGAAATTCTTTTTAACTCTCTTGTTACATAAATATCAGTTAAAATAGTTTAGGAAGAATATAATTTTACTGTATACGCAATCACTGCATTTTTTCATATTTTTTCTCTATTAATATCCATAAATCTATTTTTAAATGTTACAAATTACTAAAATTACATTAAACAAAAAAAAAAAAAAAAAATGTATCTAATACGTAAAGAAACATGCTTTTTAATATAATTGTTAGGGTGTATGAAAAATGTATACAGTACATTTAAAAATACATACTTACGTACCCATTATCCATTACCATTATAAGTAAATTTATATGCTGAAAATATGAATTGTATATTCATAAATTAATAATCGCACTTAAACTCAATTGTCAAGCCAAGTAGTCTGAATACTGGGAATAATTAATTAACAATAAATAGTATAACATTCATTGGAAAGTTAGAATGACATTACATGTGATATTCAGTACTGGATTTAGTGAATAATAAATATCGTTCAAATGTTTATAAAATTAAGTCTGTAATTGTGTATATTATTGGTATTTATTTGGTTGAAAAATGGAGCATTTCTTAAATTAAAGTTTCAGACCTTAGCAAAAAGAAATAAAATTATGTTAATTTTGTATTTTGCTATATCATTGATTGTTTACAAAAATTTTAAATATCCAACCACTTTTTCTCTTTATCTGTTTGTTCAACATTTGATATTCCAAAATTGTATAATAAAATAAAGTTTTTTTTGTTTTTTTTTTTTTTTTTGGTTTTCAATGTCATTAGATAACTTCAGTTGGGTAGAATTTAACATGAAAAAATAGTTCTAATCTTTAAGCAATAACAATTATATAATCTTATGTGAAGAGAGAGAGAGAGAGAGAGAGAGAGAGAGAGAGAGAGAGAGAAAGAAATATTAATTAAAAAAAAAAAAATAAAATAGCAGAATTATATTTAGACAGATCATTTTCTTACTCTTGCATCTCGTCATGATAACATAGAAGCGTAATAAGGATTCAGCATGGGACTTTCTTCTATTGTTTTTCGTTGTTGAAATATTAATTATACTACCGTGTATAATTTTAAATATTCGTAAATTTATATAGTCGTAAGTTTATAATACTCAACGTTCGCCGATAGACTAAAGGCGAGTGTTAAAATCATATTGAAACAATGAATTTGTATTGGCGATCAAGAGAGTGATTAAAAAGAAACTTTTCGATTAAAACTAATCAAACTAATAAACTAATCAACTATTCAGATTTATAATAGTATCGAAAGAAGGGCTAGAGATAGTGAATATGAATAAATAGATTAACGATCTATTTATCTATTTATCTAGATCAGAGAAAGTGATTTTAGCGGAATTGCTGCGTTGCATTTCTGATTTGTAATGAATATTATATTATTGATAAGCTTCAATAAGCTTACGACGACAAGAAGAAATTGTTCAAAAGTAAGCAAAACGTTATAAAATTTAAGATTGACCATCGTCGAGAGACGAATCATTATAACAACACGAACTGCACTGACTTCTCTCGGGAAATACCGTTTATAGAAATACAGGAGCAGCCTATACAATAATCGGCGCTACGACCAACATCTTCATCGTCATTCGTAATAATCGTCGACTTATCAATGCAACTACAATACATCGATTCTACATTCTATTGCCGATATTCCGCATATTGACAACAATAACATCTTGAATTACATTGCCCGATAAATAAGCAGATGATGCTCATTCGCTAACAATAATCCAAAAAGTACGATACATCTCAATGTGCATTTCATTTCTGGCATAGAACGCATTACTCGGCCTTCTCAAAGCGATCAAACTTTCTTGTTGAGCTCGCGGGCATTCGTTACGTGGGTGATGATTGGTTGCGTGCGTACGTAATCCAGCGCTCATTACTTTGCCCATCCAGCGTAACTTACGTCGCGCGCACATTCATTCCCTGTAATTCGTTATCGTCGCACATTCTCCCGTTCCATTATTTGCCCGCTTGCTATGTTGAAAGCCTGCGCTTTCCCGCCATCTATAAATCTGCGAGAGCTTGCAATGAATTTGTTGACTGAAAAGAGCCTGCGGCCGTTATAAGCGTAAATTGAGATGTCTTATGCAATGAGATGTGAATTTTGCTTTTTGTAATCTTTAGATCATAAGTATATTGAATTTGAAGGATTGCCATCGGTATTTCATGCAATGTTAAGTTCATAAACACTAATCTGTAACAAATCTGCAATACAATAAATTCAAAATAAATTTAGAGATGTATTTTTTCATAAATAAGGAAATTGAAAATTACTTCAAAAATTTTTTACTTATAATGGTTAGGGAACTTGTCAACAAAACATTTTACGATAGAGAACGTTTTTATAAATATAGTCACTGAATTATCAAATCGAGACATTCAAAATTCAAAATTCCTACAGAACTAAGTAGTTTATGTAAAGTTATTAAAGTTCGTATTAAATGTTGAATGGAGAGAGGTATGTATATAGTGGATGCTTTGCTATTTACTCATTTATTTATATAATATTTTAAGAAAATATTTATATCATTAATCGCGCTAAATTTCAAAGCTTATATAAATAAATATATATTAATAATATAAAAATAATTTTACGGACATGAATTATTAATAAAGTAGAACTTTTTAATATAAATGATATTTGAAAGTATGTAGTAATAGTATGATTAATTTGAATTATATGTATTTTTAAATAAGTTATTAATATGTAAATTATTGACATTTAATTAAAAAACTATAATTTTTTACAACAATAATATTAATGTATTATATGATTTGTTAAAGAGATAATCAAATTCAAGCTTTCAATTAAAGTAAATTAAAACAAAAATTACAATCATAAAACAAGGAATATTCTAATAATTAATAATTTGTATAGATTTTAATTGTAAAAGAAAGTTAATAAAAGGCTATTACAAAATTTTAATATATATATATATATATATATATATATGTTTCAGATAAATTGATTTAAATAAAATATATTTTGAAGAATATTTGAAAATTGTTCAAATATTGATTTCGTTGATTTCAATTGTAGTAACATTTCATTTTTTTTACGTCTAATTTTGTATGCATATAAATGTTATTAAATAATACAAAAGTTATATCCGTTCTTAATTCACGTGTATGAAAAATTAAAAATATATCGATTGAAAAGTTATTTTTTAATTTAACGATAGAGAATTGTATTAAAAATATAATGTTTATAAATAATTTTAATTTAATAATATTTCATGGCAATTAGATTAATAATTAAAAAATAACAATATAACGGTTACTTTCCCAAGGAATCCTACATTTCTTTTGAACTTAAAATACACAATTTACGTTTCAAAGTGAACAGGAAGATGTGACTATATGATTAACTAATTAAAAACATTGAAACCTATATTTGTTATGTTAATATTATTATTAATGAACTTTGAATAACTATAATTGCTATCGGTACCAATAAAAATTATTTAACATGCCTTTGCAATTTCAGTAAATGTTTAAATGTTTAAAAGCTATGATAGAAGTAAAATTATTTTATAAATACGATCGGTTGTCAAAGAAAAGTGCACAATAGAAAACCAGAAGCTTTCTAAATACCATAGATTTAGCATAAAATAAGAAAAGCAAACATGGAAAAAAGTATTTCGAAAACTTGGTGCTTCTAATGTTTTTTAACCATATTTTCTTGATTTAGTTTATTTTCTTCTAGTTTAATTTCTGCACAAACCGGTCGTATGTTTCAGGGTAAGTTATCACGTTGACTATGTATAGTGTGAACTTGAGAGCTGCAACTTTGTCGCGAGAGACGATGGCTGAAAGTCCGTTCATACAATTTGAACTCTTACGACCTCATCATTTTACGTTACATATTTTTCAAAAGTTTATGCTCGCTATTTTATATGCTAATTTCATAATTAAAAAGCGCTTGGTTGCATTAAAGTTTAATTGCATAAATTCATCATTTAATTGCATAAAATCATAAATTACATTATGTTATAGTTAAATTAAGTTAACACCTAATTAAAAATTAACGCACTTTAGCGAAGCCTTTCTATGAAATAATGTTAATAAACGTTGAATGATTAGAAAAGAAATATAAAGTACTTAATATCTAATTAATAAAATGCATTCAAATTCAAAATGTTTCTTACATTTTGAACGTTAAATTTGTATAAATAATCTTTTAAGGCAGGGAATAAATATTATTTTTACACTTTAACTACCGTGTATTTCTGCTGATTTATGATATATTTATTATATTTTTTTTTTTTTTATTACTTAAAATTAATCCGTGGATAATATGAATAAAAAATTGGCACTCGGTGTCAAATTATATGCGATGGATAGTACAGATGAAAACTTTAATACTCTCTATTCATATTTTTTCTCGAAGCGGTTCCAAAAGAAATTCTCAAGACGTTTATTATTTGTAATTCCATTTATTTAAAAATTTAAAAATAAAAATGCCATAATTATCACATATAAAAAATATATAAAACGTAATTTGCATTTCTTTTTCGAATAAAAGAAATTTTATTTTTTTCCGAACACCTTGCAAAGACGTGACGTTGCATTTTTTTGCACAAATATAATAGCATCATGCTTTATATAGTTTAGTATGTGTTATTTATTCTTCAGCTGCACTTACCATCATATTGTTTTTATTATGCTTAATTTTGTGAATATTATGAATATTATTCTTATTGTTTATAGAGTTCAATTTTTTCCTTTAAAATTTAATGAAATTAAAAAAAAATTTATTACGTATCAAATTCTATATTATATAAATAATTATCAAATATATATAGATATGTTCCATTAAATTTATCAAATAAATTTTATGATTACAGATGTAATTTAATAATGATTTAAAAATCAATGTTTCTCGAATTTATAATTTTTTATCAAATACTCTAGAAATTTGATAATAAAAATTATATTTCTTTCTCTCTCTCTCCCCCCCTCTCTCTCTCTCTCTCTCTCTCTCTCTCTCTCTCTCTCTCTCTCTCTCTCTTTATTAAGACACTTGCATGTAAAATGTATCTTATATGACAAATGGTTGAGTTTATATTACATAAAATTTATTTCGTATAAGAAATTCTTGTCCATCATAAAGGTTAAAATCAGTTAAAATATAATTACATAAATGTTATTTATTCTTTGCATAAGATTTAATTATGTGTGTTACAGAATCATGTTATTTATTTATGATTCATAAAACAAAATTATTTGATTTATTAATGATGTTAGAATAATAATGATAATTAAGTTTTTAGCTCGACTTTCTATATAAATAGATACATTTAATTTTCCGTATAAGAGAATAATTAAACGAACCAATGCGATTTTCATTATTTTGATGCCGTAATTGCTTTTATTACCGTCTATCGATGTAAAAAAAAAAAAAAAATGCACATTAGGGATAATATGAAAAAAAAAAGAAAAAAAAAATAGAACATGCAAATGTAGTCCAACACCTTGTTCTTTTTATATTGTTAGTTTTTGTCATATTTATGTGCTATTGTTCATATTTCCATTCTTCATTACAGTTGAAGATTTACTCTAAGCGTTCCGTGAATTAATGTACATAACTATAGAAGTATAATTTTACAGCGGAGAACTTTATGTCAAGAATGTTGCTATACAATATGTCCCGTATCTATAGAACTTATAAAGTTTATTCATTATTTTGAAATCAATTATAATTATTATAATGCATTAAGTCAAATTAATAGTGAAAATTGCTTGTAATTTGATCTAAACTTAATTATATTGATAATAAGCTTGAAAATAAATATATGAAGAAAAAAAATTTAATTAATATTTTAAATATGAAAGTTCTATCAAAATGTTAAATTTAAAAATTTTAAAAATGAAACCGCCATTGTTGTAAATTTTAAATTATTATTGTTAAAAGCATTGGGAATACGAATCTTAACTTGAGTTGTAACTACATTATCAGTGATATTTCTTCATTGTTTTAACGAAGCAGTTAAAAGTAAAAGCTCTTTCGGTAATTAAATATTAAGGCATTTGTGGAAACCTGAAATGTTTAGGAATTTTAGATACAGACCGATTGAATCTCATGCGTGCGAATATATAGAATTTGTATATGTCAGTGTTACGATCATAAATTCGATAATAAATGAAAAGATAAAAAGGTAGTTATAGTTACTTTATCATAAGTCCATCAAAAGTTAGCGATTTAAATGGCAGAGAAAAGAAAATTTAAAAAAGCAAATTCAACACGTAATTGGCAATAAAAAAAAAAAACTTGTAACGATGCTGTTTTAATACTTGTCATTAAAAGTATTTAAAGTTATGCTATTTTAATTAAATGAGCAGATTCATTTAACACCCATCCTACTCTATACTTATAAATTCCGTATAGATATGGTTCTTGTATTCTTATAAGTTCCTTTCCAAGAAGCATTTTTAACAAAAATAAACACGAATAAAAAATAATTAACCAGATATTCGTCTAATACCAGAATGAATATCGTAATTTTTAAGAACAACTATATACGAGCTTGAGATGCCTATCGCAATGTATTTTAACTTCAAATAATTTTTGTCATTAATGTTATAACAATAATGTTATAAATTCTTCATTAATTACTATATTATAAATCGTAGAGACCTTATATGTTCATTAAAAGAATTTATATGAATCACCTAGGATATTAGGAGTATTTTTCGATCGCTCGTAAGATTGCAATCGCAAGTAGGTCGCGACATTGTCTGTCGGACCCCTGGAACAAGTCGGCTTACCGACTCCTCTCCGTCGATCCTATAATTTTGCGCATTTGGGCCAGTTCCCGTGTACGTCGCTAAGGTAATATATGCAATTAGTTCTCCTACTGTCACCCAGTCCTCGCCACCTTCCCTCCTTCCGTCAATTTTTTTTTTTTTTTTTTTTTCTATTAAGCGGCGGCACATTACAGGAACTTGACCAACTCCTTCGGAAAATCAAAGCCGCGTGCATTAATTTGATTACAATAATAAATGATGCAGTTTTCCGAGATTCGGGACATCGTACGATAATGACAATTTTAAATAAAAGTATATCAATTAAGATTTTGCGACAATGTCCTTGTAGAAGTGTGTCAAATGATACAGTTATTCAATGCACTTACGACTATAAGACAGAATTGGAAGGACTTGTTAATAAATCGATTGCCAGCCCCGTTTCCCAGTCCCATGTCAGCTACTTATGATGCTAATTTGTTAAATGCACTTTGGAAGATTAATATCACATTATACGGCATGTAATAATTATGATCTCGCAGTGTTGCCTGCAGCTGCTTTAAGACTCGTGTATATGTGAATTATAAGTTATAAAGTAACTTCACATTAACAAAACCGTGAAAATTGTTATTGAGTAGAGCTCTTACTTTATAAATCATGAGGTCTGGAATAAGTATTTATAAGTAAAGATTTACAAGTATGACAATAATTATTTATTTGAGAGAACTTTTCTAAGCATTCTCTAATCTTAAGAGTACGATGAAGATATTTTGAAATAATTTGAAAATGTTGCTGTTTTTGCCAAACTCTGCGAAATAGAAAATGAAACTGGACAATATTTATATTAAAGTGCTTTGAAATTGTAACTTCATGTACACTTGAATTTTTATATAGACTTTATACTCTATACTATAAGTAAATTAATATATTATTCGTTTTCTTTGTGTCTGGAATAAAAATGATAATTAAACTCTGCATTGTTAATTTAATGCACGATTATTATAATTAATATCTCCATCGATTATTTAAATTATTTAAAATAATGAAATTTTATTATTAATCATACAATGAATTAAATGATATAGTTAATACGTTAAGTCGTTTTTTTTTTAATAAAATAATTGATTCAAGTTTAAAATTAGTTTAAAATCAGTGAAATTCGTGTCTTTGTTATTAAATTATTTTGCGGAAAAGTAATAATTCATTTTTCTTTTGCCTTTCTATCTGAAATATATATATATATATATATATAACGTTTGTAAAATTTAAGTATAGTTCATTCCACTAAAGCCTACGTCATCTTATAAGAACGCGGGATAAAGTATTGGCGATGCTATTGCATTGAATATTTATGCATGCATGCAATAATTCCTACAGTACGTGTATTGAGAATAAATGTTAATTAATGATATGGAAGAATATTTCCATATACATAGGTACATAAATTCAATATAAAGTACGCAATAAAATATGGAGAAACTTTATGTTATATGAAAACTGATTATTCATTTAATAATAAATCTGTAACTATTTATAAAGTCAATATATATATATATATATATAAATAGTTATTTTAATTGAAAGTTTATATAGGCATAAAACAAAATGAATGACAAGAAATATCTAACTAAATATACAGTCAGAAATACGTAAATGTTATTAATTTCGTTCTGCTTCATAATTGAAATAGATTTCCTATTTAAGTTTCTCACAAGTTTATCTTTCTTTAAACAAACTTTTCTTATATCAAAATACTTCTATTTTCCTATTAAATTAAAAAAAATACTTTATAAAGACCGATTATATTTCCAAGAAAGAAGGCGTGAAAACAATGAATTATGACAATAAATTAACAGCAGATATCTCTTGAAGTTTTTTTTTGAAATCATTATACGAACGGGCGAGGACGTGTTAAAGAAAATATATACTGCCTTAAGTGAATTTTTTAATTAAATCTTTCGAAAATTAACTGTATAACAAAATTTTTTTTTTATCCACCAAAAGAAAAGATTGTGTAAAAACATTTTTTATTAATCTTTATATCAGATCAATGAATAATAAATATATTGATATAAAAAATTTTTTAATTCCATTAATTGATCAAATATTTTGCATTTACCAGCTTGCTAAGATGCATTTAATTATATAATTTGTATTTGCATTTATTTCTAATTAAATAACGCTTTTTAATAATTCAAATATAATTTATAACAAAATTATAGTTAATATAGTATTATAAATAATCACATTTTACCATTTAAGTATTTAGTAAAAAATCATTTTCATTCACGGTGTATAATAAACATCGATCTATTGGCTTTTTACTTTAGACTATAATGCGGCAGAGAATACATCGATTTATGAAACGAAGTTTCGGTCTACAACAAACTTTAATACTTCATCGCTTGTTCCTTGCCTACCAACCAATCTATATAACTTACACAGTATATATAATTTTAGCTTATCGCAAATACTCAAGCTTCTAATAAAACAATTTTAACGATACGAATATCTTAGGGAGTTCAGTGAACTCAATAAATATTTTTCATCATCATTTGTAGCTTCTCATCTTATAATGATGAGTCTGCATAAAAAATAAATAAGACCTGTGCTAAGGTAGAATTGTATGGACAATTTACAATACTGAAGATATTGAAACATATAAAATATATAAATTACATTTCATTTCCATGTTTTAACAATTTATAGTTCTTTTAATAATATTTATTTCATTAGCATTTCATTTATTGTAGAATATACAATTGTCAAGAGACAACTCCACCATAATCTTCTCAATAGCATATATATATATATATATATATATATATATATATATATATATATATATATATATATATATATAATAGTTCCATCCACTATTGTATTAAAAACTATTTTAAAGTAGATTAACTTTTTTGAAATTATTTTATTTCAGAAAATAAATGTTATTTGAAGTCAAGAGTAATAAATACACAACAATAGTCATCATTAGTTTTGATAATTAATTCTAAATTGTAAATTTGTTCAATTGTTCAGTTATAAGAAATATAAATTACGCATAGATATATGGAGACGGCTGAATAAGAATGTCTTTTTTTAATAAAATCATACAGATATATTAACAAATTAAAAGATTGTTTTATTACTATCACTGATAAATATAATTGGATAATTTTGTAAGATAAGTTTAAGTTATACAAAGTAATTTTCGAACATTGTACTTGAATTGGAATTGTTTTTTTTTTTAAATTGCAAATACTTAAATTATTAATTTATGAAATTCAAAATTACAAATCATATTAACCTTTTTTTAATAATGTGCTTCATATCACGTAGATATATTATTTTAATTTACTATTTTAATAAAAAATATTATTTGAATTTAAATAATAAATAAAAAAATATAGTTATGTCTTATTCATATAACAGAATTTTGATAATAGACGTTGTAAAATAATTTTTTTTTTTTACATCTATTAAGTTGTATTCATGAGAGTTTGACTTATTTGAGTTATATTCATTTTTTTTTTTTATCATTTTTCATAGTTATTTTCGTAGTTAAAAGCTAAGAATATTAAATCCAATTATAAAAAGCCATCTACCCAATGTCACATATGTAGCTGCACTTGTATTAATAATACGAATTTAAGGATAAATTTGGAATATGTATAGTATGAATTGTAATATGAAAAGTACATTACAATTTAATTATAATAAAATTGAGGAATAACACAGATTGCGTATAAATTTATAAAACAATAATTAATACAGCGTAATAAGCAGTATTTATTTCATATTTTCATTAAGGCCGTAGACTTTGACTTTTTCTCTTAAGCACTAATATTTTATAATATTTTATCCAAGTAGAAATTTAATTTTTAAGATTTTACTATTAACAGAATGGGGATGTTCGATTTTATTGTAATAAAAGAATACGACAATAACATATGATGTGAATAGTATCAGAGAGAAAGAAAATATCGTACAATTTATTAATTTCAGCAGTAGACCTACCGCTCAGATTATTAACGCTCAAATTTAACTTAACTGATCAATAAAGTAATAGCCATTCGAAAAAAGTGCAGTATTTCGCAGTCCATGTATTGCTAATGAAATTTTAATTGACGCTCTTGCAGAAAAATATGACAAAAATAAAAAACATAAATGAGATAGCAATAAACAGACATCAGATTTGTAAAACGATTGCGCATTATGTGTCCGAACGATATGAATAATCAACTATTTATTCGACATTATATATTATTTATTCGATAACACATAACTATATCAGAATTACTCCTCTTGACTAGCCTACAACGCTTTCCTACATAAACTCTCGCACCACACAGCCATTACTACCACATAGATGTGTGGTACGCATACGAGAGTGAATATTGTCACGATTATATTTATTTTGAAATTCAATACGCCACTTTAGTAGATCATGTCAGAATCGATGCAATAGGACAGCAATTACTTATAATAAACTTTTATTTACAATAAACACTCTTTTTTTTTCACTTATGGAAGAAATATTTTTTTACATATCGCAATTCTGCTAACTTTAAGAATAACTTTGAATTAATTTTAGACTTATTTTACCGATTGCCGGTAAAATATTTCTAACGACAGAATTGCGTAGAGTAATTTTAGTATTATTTTATAACAATTAATGTTAAATGGATTATGATTGAACGATTGTAACATTAATTAATTCAAAAAGGTTATAGAGACTTTACATTTAGAAATATGTCTGTCATTTGTTAAATATTTAAATTTTAATGCTTAAGAAGGTATTCATTGCGTAGTATCACGAGCAATCAATCTATTTATTTCAATAATAAACCATTTAGTATCATTATTATATCTAATCTCGTTACTTCTGTACTTCAGTACTAATAATCGTATATTTCGTATTAAATGGAAAAGAGTGGATATTGCTATTTAAGAGCATAATAATAGAGAACCTAATCATACGAGGCTCGTGCCTTCGGCAATATTCGGCAATATACGTATATATAGCGATACGACGATCATTACGTACGTATTTAAAGCAATTATCAGATAATTAAAACTACCAATGCCCAAAGAATATTTGTACGTTAGTAAAATAATCGTGACATGTATGGGGAAGAGGTAAGAACGCGCTACCTGTCACAATTTCTCCCTTCAGAGCCCGAATTCGAATTATCGGCCACGGGGTGATAACTCATCTCGCGAGGTCGGTAAGTACGAGTGGCCGCGTGTCCCCGTCCCCGGCTTTGGCTTCTGAACTGTGTCGTCTAATAAAATGACGAGCCGGCGCTCTGCAGCGTCAGGACGCCCGCAGCGTCGCCATAGCGCGTCAACCGGCGTAGGCGGGGGTGCCTCGGAAGCTTATTGATTTTTAGGGTGACACTGTCAGGCAGTTCCTTGCTGGAGGATAAAAGTCCGCCGGGCAGTATCGCGAACGCGGTTAGTACGAGCTTGAGGAAAGCCGTTGGAAAACTCGGAGGTTCGCTGAGGGAATGAGCGGAAAAAGAGATAGATAGATAGATAGATAGATGGATAGATAGATAGATAGATAGATAGATAGATAAAGAAGGGGGGAGAGAGAAAGAGATGGCGGCGGCGGTGATAAAGAATGGATTTGGTATATTAGAGCTACAGACATAACAAGGGCTGCATGCATAAGCATTATTAACTTTCTGCTTTTTGCGCAGGGCAGATACCCAAACGTCAAACGTAATTTGACGATGCAATTTTTACTAGCCCCACCACCCCCCACCTCACCTTAATTATTACTCACTATTTCTTACGATCCAAGCCCCCCTCCACAACACCCGGCAATCTTCTCCTTATCCACCTCCTTCTCCTCCTCCTCCTCCTCCTCCTCCTTCTCCTCCTCCTCCTGTCTTTATTTCATTTATACACGACTATTGTTGAATTATTATTATAAATCGGTATTTCGAACATTCTTCGCTAATTAATATTATAAACAAATTCAACTCTGTTTAAAATAACAGCAGCTCTTTTATATGCATTTATTTCTTTGCTACATATGCACGATATGTGCTTTAATCGTATATTAAATAATAATAATAAATATTGCATATATTATTATAATTAACTTAACGAGGCAACCATATATACGTATTTGTACTTTATTAATATATTTTTACGATAGGCAAAGTGTTCAAAAAGTGCTGAAAAAGTGATTATATATTGGTGATTATATTATATACAAATTTTTGTCAAAATTTAATCAACAACTATTGGAAATTATTATTTATATCATTAGATATGTATAAAACATAACTTTTTCTAAATATATCATGAAAACTCATTGGAAATCGAAAGGAGACTAAAAATATTCATTACTTTTCCTTTTTACGTCTTAATTTATAAAATATCGTATCTTTATTAACATTATGTATTAAATTTAATAAGACATCAAGGAGACAATTTTTAAAACAAAAATACATTTCAGTTGCTTTATATTCGGAGGATTAACATAAGTTTTGTTTTTGTAAAAAAAAAAAAAAAAAAAGAAAAACGTAAGAATTCATGAAATTAAAAAGGAGGCGTATATCCCATCTATTTAACAGTTGTCATTACTAAAGTATTGAAGTATTGATTTTTAATTCTAAATGTACAAAACATTAGTATTATTTTCAAATTTATTGAATACTATAAGTTCACAATAATCAATCAATTTATTTAATGATGAAATTTTATAATGTTTATAAAATAATTCGTTACAAAGATAATGACTATAACAATATTCTCAGTGCCATTATCAGTTCTTTATATGAGCTATAGCACAAGCAAATAAATGAAAGTACTGGATGAGCAATAATTGTACAAGTTTATTTAACGTATAGAAAAAAATATATATATTTAAGATTTTATTTAAAATTTTATTAATTTATTACATTTAATAACATATTATTGAACATAACATACTTGTGATTACAAAAATAGAAGTTGTTCATTATTTTATTCCTATATATATTTATTCTATAGTTTATTCCTATATCTCTACAAATTTATATGATTTATTATATTATTCACCACTTAAACACTTAAATTATGTGCCTTAATTTTAACAATTATTCATATTACATATATGTTTATAAATATATGTAATTTATATATAGTATGTTTATTTTTTATAGTTACAATTTATAGTTTTAATTTTAGATACAATAAATATTTAATTCATACCTTATTGTTTTTTGTAATTTATTAAATTTTAAAAGAATATATTTGGTTAACAATTGATAGGTGGAATAAAGGAAAATATAAAATTAATAATATTAGATTTCTGGAGATATACAAATTTTTAATATATTAAAATGTTAATAATCAAAAATATTTGATAAAATAAATATTTTCTATGTAAAAAAATGCCACATTATGAAAATTGTTCGTAAATTAATCAATTTATTAATTGTTTAGTTAAAATATATAACACATATATATTTGACAGCGTATATAAGTAAGATAATATGTGTACGATTAAAAAGAATAATAAGTATAACTATTTGATTTTTAAAATTTATTGACAAATGAAATTTCTATTTCTCGTCGGCTTCGATACTCTCTTTAATAATGAACAGAATTAAAAATATTTTTTTAATTTAATTTTATTTTGAGCTAAAAACATGCAAATTGCACATTTTTTACTGTACACATAAGAATGTAATTTAAATTAAATTTCTTTTAATCGCAAATTTTATTAGAGACTAACTTTAATGTAAATTCCATTGTCAAGTATAACGATTTCAAATATATTTGTTTATTTGAAATAATGAATCTGCTTATGAATAAAATAATCAAATATGTCTCTACAACCTTTATAGATTTAATGTTTTATTTATTTATATTTATTTATTTAATATTTATTTGGCATTTATATTTAGAATTTCATATACAATTGATTGCAATGGTTTTTCACATTATTGATATTTCTGATATTATACTCTCAACATTTCAACAAAATATCGAACCTAATGGAAATTTCAATACGAGCAATTTTTTAATTCTCAATCAATATTGGTGTTGATCAATATTTTATTCGTAAGTGTAATAGTTCTAATTTGAAATTATTATACTGAATGCATAAGAGAATGATTTCATTGTTTGATATCAAACAAATTGTTTTCGGTTTAGTTAACTTTCCGAAATTACAAACATTACAAATTATATATATTATAAATTACATATATGTTAAAAATCAATTTTATAAAATTAAAAATTAGAAGTTAAAACATTATTTTATTATTATATAAATTATTATGTAAAAATATTATTACAAGTTCGGATTACATATTCGGTTATCTGTTTAATGTAATATTTAAAAAGCGTGAAAAATTAATATATAAGTAAAAGCTATTATGTATAGCGGGTATATTATGGAGCATTAAAGTTAGAAATTATTATTATAGGAAATATATCGTGATAAATAGTTTAAAAATAGAATAAAGTAAAGAATGAGATTGTTATCAAGTTGTTTTATAACCCATCAAAACAATATGGGTGATCAAATAAAAAAGTAATTACAAAACAGTCAGAACAACAAATTGAGATCATAATGAAAGATTAAAAGAGCAAACGTACGTGAAAAAAGTGTAACAAAAAAGTTACCGCTTCGTGGTGAAAGAAAAAGATGATATGTGAACAGAAGTAAAAGAAAAGTTCGAAAATAACAAAGACAAGATAGGAATAGGAAAAAAATTAGTCGAGTATCGTAATAAAACGAGTGGAATATATGACAAGAAATCAAAAAAAAAAAAAAAAAAAAAAAAAAAAAAAAAAAAAAAAAAAAAAAAAAAAAAAAAAAAAAAAATAAATAAAAAATAAAAAATAAAAAATAAAAAATTGGAATAAAATCAAAATAATTCACTCTATGAAAAAAAAATCATATATTATCCATCCAAAAATTTTTCGAATATATTAGCTTTATTTTAATTTTATTTCTTTACTTTAAATTACTAAAAAAATTAAGAATACATTCGATATAAATGTATCACTTTTTCTTATATTTATATTTGTATCTGCGTGTGATTAAATTTTAAAATCTGTTTATTTTCATTATATTAGAATATAGTAAATTAAATGTTTACAAGAAAATAATTATTGTGTATTGTAGAGACTTTAGAATTATGAAAGTAGTATGTGACAACATATACACTATTCAAATAATAAGCGTACAAAGGATTTAAACAAAAATTTTATTTAATAATTTTGAGTTCGTCGTAAAGCTTGACATTGAATTAAGAAAATTATAAGAGTAAATAAAAAATTCTAATAACTATAAGTCAATTTTGATATCATATTTATTTTCACTATTAATTGACATATAAATATTTCAAAGTTTTACATTTGCTTCCGACATTCACACGTATCGTCTCGTGGATATAATCTCACAGGCTCACTCATGCCTGCATGCACGCACGCACGCACGCACGCACGCACGCACGCACGCACGCACGCACGCACGCACGCACGCACGCACGCACGCACGCACGCACGCACGCACGCACGCACGCACGCACGCACGCACGCACGCACGCACGCACGCACGCACGCACGCACGCACGCACGCACGCACGCACGCACGCACGCACGCACGCACGCACGCACGCACGCACGCACGCACGCACGCACGCACGCACGCACGCACGCACGCACGCACGCACGCACGCACGCACGCACGCACGCACGCACGCACGCACGCACGCACGCACGCACGCACGCACGCACGCACGCACGCACGCACGCACGCACGCACGCACGCACGCACGCACGCACGCACGCACGCACGCACGCACGCACGCACGCACGCACGCACGCACGCACGCACGCACGCACGCACGCACGCACGCACGCACGCACGCACGCACGCACGCACGCACGCACGCACGCACGCACGCACGCACGCACGCACGCACGCACGCACGCACGCACGCACGCACGCACGCACGCACGCACGCACGCACGCACGCACGCACGCACGCACGCACGCATACACAAGCGTACACATTCTTTTTCATACTCTGGCAGAACAGCTGCTTAAAAGCATGAAATAAGAATGTAGACTAACGATGATATCTCAGCTTCACTTTAGTCGAGCAGCTTTAACTACATCATTTTTAAATTATGGATTTTCAACAAATTTTACCATTTGTACTTTGCTTTTCGAATATATATATATATATATATATATAAGATGCGGTAACCACATTTACAATTAAAATGAGAAAATATTTACGGAGTACATTTTCTATATTTAACAGATCCTTATGTAGTTTGTAATATAATATGTTTGTAATATATAATTAATCTTTAGAAATACATAGCAAATTTATTTAATAATATTTTTATTAAAATGTTATGTATTGTTATATCGTTTGTTATTACAAAAGTTTTACATTATTATTGATAATTTTATTCTTCTCATTACAATATAAAGTAGTAAATACGCATATTGCATATTTATTATTTAATTGATAATAAATATACTTAATGATTTAAAGTTCTATTATCGAGTGTGTTTATAATAAATTAATAGGTGTATTTGTGTGTTTATGTGTTTTTCTTCGCTCGTGCGTGCGTGTAATTATGCACACATGTTAGAGTTATTTCTGTATGACTGTAAAAGAATAAATAAAGATGAAAGGAGGATTTCTATGTACTTTAAAGGTACATACGTTGATCGACTGTCACTCTTTTCTCAAGTATCAGCTTCAGGCAACATCTGTTAGATTGCTGCATTAAATCTGCTCTAGGATCATAAGAAGCGCAGTTTAATACCAGGATAGTTAACAAAAATGTGCTCTTTGTACTTGGGAAGACCTTAGTCCAAGAAGAAGAAGAGTGAGAGGTAAGACTATATGAGAGATGGATAGACAGACAGATAGATAAAGGGAAAATGAGAAAAAAAAAGTTGTGTGCATCGAGTATAGGGAGGAAATAGAAGTTTGAAAGAACTTTATACCATTCCGTGTGATGTAAGCGTTTGCGACGTCAAACTCGTTAAATCGCAGGACTACTTGTGCTGCGCATGCAACGACTAGTCGAGCATCACCATTCGCGGCAAGGCATAAATAAAAGAAAAATGAGAGAGCAAATAGAGAGGGAAAAATAAAGACAAGTAAGGATGAGGATTATGAGCAACCGAGATGGTTAAACAAAACAAAACAAAAAACAAAACAAAACAAAACAAACAAAAAAAAAAAACAAAGAAAAAAAGGGGAAATAAAAACAAACGAATTGCGTTAAGCAGTGGAGTCCTTTTCTCTTAGAGAAGAAAAAGAGTGAGATTGATCCTTAGATTAAAAGGGGTCAATGTGATGATAAAACTCGAAAAAAAAAAAAAAAAAAAAAAAAAAAAAAAAATAAATAAAACCAACCAATAAAATAAGAAATTGTATCGTATCTAATATTTAACAATGAAATGTAAATTTGTGCGTAAATAATTTTCATTTTTACAGATACGGTATAGATTTTTATTTCAGTAATTCAATAACCGTCGTTTTATGTATTTTAATTTAATATTTCTAAAATTTAAGCTTTATAGAAGCTTTTTAAAATAAAATGCTTCACGTATTTTTAATATTTCAATAAATTACTATGTAAAGCACACATAATAATTTTTTTTTTTTTTTTTTTTTTTTTTTTTAACGAAATAAACATAATTGCGAATTTCTCGTTGGATTATAAGAATATACGTAGCTTTTTGTAATAAGTCAATTGCAAAGTTATGAAAATGCAAAACATCATAGTAAATTAATTTTAATTAAAAACTTTTGGCTCGCGTATATTTCAGATAAGAGTGTATTGTAATGTCTGTAAATGTTGTAAATTAAGATTAGAAGTTAAGAAAATACTACGTATACTTAAAAGAAATTATATTTATTATGATCCACTTATTGAACATCAATTACGCCATAATTCAAATTATAACACCGCGTTATTCTTATTTAATTATATATTTTTAAATAAAGATAAATATAAGGCTTTTGTTATTTATATATTCAGATTCTTATTATCGGATGTCAAAATTAATCTAAATAAAAAATATGAATTGAGAACGTTATGGTATTAAAACATCAGTAAATAATATTAGAAATATTAAATAATAATATGACATGTGATAATAAAGTGAAAATTTTAAATAATATTTACGCTTAATATTAAAATACTTAAATTTACATTCGATGGTCTTCTTAAATTTAAATTGTAAATTTTAATAATTTTATTTGAAATAATGAATTTGATTAAATTCCAATCACATTGCAAATATCTAAATTATAATAATATAATTAACTATATAAAAAAATTTAATTAATTTATTAGAACAGCATTGGACATTTTGTATAAGTGAAAGTATTATAAATCTAGAATATTTTCAAAGATTCGATAATATAACTAGGATTTAGCTTTTATAAAAATTTAAACATATTTTTGCACCTTGAAAAAGTATGAAACTAAATTTATTTTAAAAATTTCACGCCAATCAAAACATTTAAAACATTGAAATTATATTGAAATTACTTCTTACGGCCAATATTATTTCAATTGTAGTTTTGTAATATTAACTAAGCTGCCTAATTATTAATCGATTACTAGTTGCTTGCAAGTTAATAAGGAATAATCAATACTTATATCACTTTAATCAAAGGACGTAACTAATAGATATTTTACTATGTTTTAACGTACTTATGCGAATCAACGAAGAGTCCATAAAAGTTTGACTACTGATATATTTCTGTCTTTTTATTGATCAGTCATTTTGCTTTTATATTTTTAGAAATATTTTAATGATAAAAATAAAACTTACTTTTCACATAAGCAATTAAAATAAATACATATAACAATCCAATGATATTTATATATTACTATAAAATTTTTAACTTTATGACACGCAATATTAATGATATATAATCAACATAATTTATGCTTATTAATAGAGATATAATGAAAATAAATTTGTTCATTAAAATGATGGAAAGGTTAAAAGTTAATAAGGAATTTTTATATAACGAAGTGTCAAAAGTAAACTCTAATATATTATATTCTGTTTTGATTGCTATAAATAGAATGAAAACTAAACTGTGGAAATGGAAGCAAATAAAAATTTATATTGATTATAAAAAAAAAACGTTTTAAAATTAGCTTAGAATGGAAAATCCGGTATGAATTTTATTCAGGGGACAGTTTAAAGAAAAGTGCATTTAACTGAGCAACAGAGTAAAAAGGAATATCGAACAGAAGAAAAGAAAATCAAAAGTATCCACAGGCAGGATGATGAGGGGATATATATATGTGTGTGTGTGTGTGTGTGTGTGTGTGTGTGTGTGTGTGTGCGCGCGCGCGCGCGCGCGCATTCGATAGAAGAGAGAATGAGAGTAAAGGAGAGAGGATGTAAAACCGGAAAAAGAGGGAGGAAGAAGCCGCGAGGGTGACCCATGTGCACATTCGATGCTACATCGTGTCACTGACGTCGAGTGCGTTGAGCGATAAAAAAAAGAGTGAGAAGAAAAGCCAAAAGCAACATGAAAAAGAGAAGGGGAGAATAGAGAGAGAGCGAGAGAGAGAGAGAGAGAGAGAGAGAGTGAAAGAGTGAAAGAGAGAGAGAGAGAGAGAGGGAGTGTGTGTGCGTGCGCGCGCGCGCGCGTAAGCGAGCGAGCTGGTGGTGGCGAAGGGGGAAGGGGGGAAGCGAGCGATCTGGGAAGTAAAGTAACAAGAAGAATTCGAATGAGATAGAGATAGAGGAAAATCCGAGAAAGGTTTAGCGAACTCGAAGGGAAGCGTTTAAACGTATAGTACACTGAACGTTAATTTGAGGAAGACGAGGAGGCACAGGATAATTTAATTCCAACGATAAGATATCGAAAAATTCATGTACATGATTCTTAATTAACAATAGAAAATTAGGCTATTATTTTTATAAATTTCCATATTCAATACTTTTAAATCTTCTATAAATTATGTAAAATCAAGCACATCAAGTACTTCGTAATATGCATTTTGTTGAAGGAATTCGTGTGCAGCAAATCTGTTAAATCTTTTTTAAAAAGTTTTATCTCTAATGTGGCTAATAATAGAGTTTAAAAAAGGTCTTCGCGAATGATCTTATGTACTAAAACTTTTTTACTACATTGCTAAAAATGCCATTTCTCAACTGTAAATGATTAATAAATTAAAGTAATCGAGGAGGATGAGGTTATTATAATCGTTTACATTATAAGATTTTCAATGCTTCGGTAGGTTTGTTTTAATCGAAATTTAAATGTTAAAGTCACTTGGAATTAATAATAATTATTTCTTAATTTCATTTGGTGGAATTGGTAAAGCTCCTTACTCAAACCCAATACGCAACGGAGCTTTTCATTAGCAGCTAAATATGATCGAAATTTCACCGATGGCAGCTGACTTTCTGAGACTAAAGCACGAAGATCTCGCGAGGATGACCGCGGCATTCTTCCAAGGCGGTGGCGTTCGTTTAGCCTCTTGCGAGCACGACACGTTAATACCAACGAAAGCTCGGAGATTTTCGGAAGCCCGAAGCGTAATTTACCCTTAAAGCTCGCGCAAC